>NW_015112732.1:339953-395364 GCF_001443285.1 Poecilia latipinna
TGAAGTCCATATCGCCCACCTCTGTTAAGTCAACAAAACACCTGTCTTTTCCAGCAGCCATTGTACAGCACATACATCAGTAAAACCAGCTGACCAAATGTGCTGAAGCTTAGCTTGTGTTGCTAGCTAACGTTGACTTTGCTGGGGTTGCTAGGTGATGGGCTAATTTGTGACTTTAGCTTATTTTCCAAAAAACAACCAGGTGTTTTTTTTTAAGTGTTCAGGCTGTTTTCAGAAGCAGTTGATACGCAGATGGAAGCACAAAACATGTAAAATGTGAATGTTTTGTGTTAAAGGTCCCCTTTAAACTTGTATTTGTTTACTGGGAACATCTATTGCTTTTCTATCTCCATTAATTTAAGATTTCTTACTTTAAAGCACCATTCTTTGCTTCTACAATAATCATTTCATTTTCTCATAAGAATCAATACTTCATCTCATATTTGCTGATGCAAAGTGATTAAAGCGTCACAAACAAAATTGTTGAACCCTGTCACTCTCTTAGCTCCTCTTCCAAATCCTAAATGCAAACCAGCTTTTTTCACTTAAATATAAACAGGATTTATTTTATTTTCATCTGCAGACAGAGTTTTATACAACGAACCAAGTGAGAAAGTCATTTTGCTGTATTTGTACAAATAGTTTTAACCTTGTAATTTCCTGCTACTTTAAAGATGTGACTTTCAAAATTAGATGCAGTTTAATCAAACCACCAAATAGCTAAAGTAGTTACAATTTTTCTTTAATTAACTAGGGAATCGTGGAGTTAAACCATTTAAATACTCAACTCCTTTGATTAAACTTTGTAGAAAGATTTCTACGTAATACAAGGTTAGCTATGATGAGAGTTTTTGCCTTTTATGTTCAAACATACTGTAGATGTAGACAGGCGTTTTCATTTGCTTAAAAAATTATGGTAAAAATATATAAAAAACATGTACATTGTCTGTTATATATGCAGATTTTTAGATATTAGTTTTTAGATTATTGTTAAACTGACTGTCAGCAGTGACACAAGCTCACAGTTTGTGACAGGAAGGCAGCTAAATTACCTAGTTTTATTATGTTTTTTTTTTTACTTTGCTACTTTCTCTTTTACGGATTATCTGCAGCTATTGCTGACATTAACTTTATGTTTTAATTTGTTTCTATTTATAGGAGCTACATCCAGCTTTGTCTTTCTACTTCACAATGAACTCTTCCTGCTGGTGGCTGTTACCTAAGTAACTGTTGGTAAATACTTTGTTTTCAATCTGTAGCTTTTACACTCGATTTGGAGTCTATGGGAAGAAATTCCCATCTTAGTGAGCAGCTATGGCTGACCACATGGCTGGGTGTGATGCTGCTTTATTTGGACTGTGATTGGTTGAAAAATCAAACACAATAAAACAAGAAAAAACAAATATGTCATGGCTTGTTACGGCCAAAAAAGTGAACTATGGTCCACCTCAAAATGTGAATGCCAAGTGGACCGGAAAACGCTCCAGAAGCAGGAAGTGGATTGTAGTGCAGGGCATTCTGGGTAATTACAACCAAAACAAACAAATGTCTCTTTGTCAACTGCTAAACTTTGACACTGCTTCAGTTTTGTTTACATTTTGTAAAGAAGGAAGTTGAGTTCAGTGTCTTCTAGTGTCATTTTCTTCAGTGGTTCTTATTGCAGCGCCACCATAGGTGAGGAGGGGAACAAGTTTTTCAAAGGCTTTGGTTCATTTAAAACTGCAGTGTGAAAGTGAACCACAGCAACTGAAAATGTAACATATGTTGCAATTTTATGCACTGGATTATCAGGTGAGAAAACACCCTTAGGCTCACAAAAAAGACTGATTTGGCCACATTAAGAGATCAGCTAAACCTCCGTTTTGTGAATAAGATAAAATTGTAAAAGATTATGGACCATGAGGTTTAAAAGAAAAAGAAAAAATACTTCAAAATCTGGAGTAACAATGTTGTAATCATGTGGACTTATTGTGTTAGGTCTATGTAAGTTTAGTCTGATTTATTCCTCACCAGAAACTGAATTTTAGATGAGATTTAACAGAACATTTTAAATGCCATTTCTTATTTATTTATTGTGAATTATATATGAATGTCAGTACTGATAGTAGAAACGACAGGTCATTGTATCGTGTCCTGTATTTTTTTACATCACTGTTCTCTGTATGAATCTCTTTCGGCGACCCATCATCCACACACTTTTTCCAGAACTGAAATAGAAATATATTTTCTTTGTCCCACATTCGGGAAATTCAGGAATTCATAGGAATATTTTCTCTGAAAGCAGCACATCTTTTACTGATTTAAACATTGGAGCTTTTCAGTCATTCAGAAATCCCCAGCATACCATGACAGTTAAAAAAATGGGACATTGTTCATTCTGTTGTTTTTCTTTCATTTATCCTTTCTCTAGTGACACCATTTTTATTAGCTGTCTCTTCTCTGTACTATCTTGGTATTGTCATGTGGCCAAACTGTAATTTAACTTCTAAATTTAATTTGCATTTCAGATGCATAACAATCCCCTCCTCCGCCACTCCGTGTCTCATTAGTGGTCTCTGTTGAATAAACTCCGAAGTTGCTTCATTAACATATGTTGCTTCCTGGGAGTTTTTTTTTTTTTTGCACACCATGTTTGTGCTGCTTCTCTGATGTTACACAAAATTGCTGCTACATAAGGTAAAATATTTTCTGGGTGCGTCATTTGTTCTCTCCTGGGAGAAAATTCAACACATGAGCTGTAAACAGTCTGTGGTAACTGGAATATGGTTTTATTTTTGCAACCGTTTATTTTTACCCTGAAGAAAAGTAACAATAATTAGGGGACAATTAGGCATGCACCAATCAATACACTGGAAAATGGCTGGTCAATCACTGAAATATCTGACTTTTTTTCTTCTTTCAGCGAATGGACCATAACGAATCTGCATGTCTTCAGCAGGAAAGGCTTAAGCAATAAGGAAAAACTCAGTTTGCCAGTTTTGAAGCCGAAGGAAAAGATGTAAGAGGTAAAGAATCACACTGAAGTTTTCATGTTACCACAAACATTAACGGAGAAAATTCACATTTTTTACATTTTTGTATTTCTACTTGAGTCTCAACTGATTCTAAAAACAGTTCATGTGCTTTTGGGCAATAAGTAAAGGTTTTCTTGCCATTTCAAAAACTTTCAGAATGTAATGTCAGAAATCAGCAGGCACTACCCGTTGCCTAGCAACCCTAGCAAAGCCCAGCCCGTTACCTAGCAACCCAAACTGAATTCTGGCACATTTAGTCGGCTGGTTTTTATCTCTTTTTAAAATAGTATTAGTTCTACAAGCAGATTTTTTTTACTATGTTCCCATGAGGAAAATAATCTTAAAAACTCACACTTTTAAAAAAATTATTAAGGAATTATTGACTTAAAACAAGCTCTTCTTCTTTCTTTTATTTAAAGTATACCATAATATTTGCACTAGAAACTAGACTGACTTGGTAAGATGTTTTTGGTATTACAGCGCATACAAATAACAATCTTAAGAAAAACAACAGGCTTCAGCACTCAGGTAATTAATTAGTTCGAGTTTATGTGTGTTTCATATGATCTCGGTGTAAATGCTGAAGGCTTCAGAGGTTTGTTAGATACCATTAGTGAACAACCAGGCATATCAGTGAGATGGTTTGAACATCTCACACAGCTCTGTTCAGTCCATTTACTGAAAATAGAGAAAGAATGGCTGCTGATCCTCCAAAACTAACAAGTGAATAACCAAGAAACGATGAAGATTCTGTCAACAGGACAACTATGAGACATGCATGCCACAAATCTGGCTATTATGTTAGAGCAGGGGTCACCAACTCCAGTCTTCCAGGGGTACCATCCTGCAACTTTTAGATTTACCTCTGCTCCAAAATGTCTGACTTCTCCAAAATGTCTGCATTCCCTCACCAGCATTCATTCCTCTCTGCAATAGGCTGGAAACGAGCAGTTTATTTGATCCAGGTGTGTTTGAGCAGAGACGCATCTAAAAGTTACAGGATGGTAGCCCTGGAGGACTGGAGTTTGTAACCCCTGTGCTAGATGAAGTCCTTAGAAACTCCTAGTTCAAAGACGGCAAACTGGTCTGTTGAGACCAAAACTGAACTTTTCTGACCTACATCTAAATCCCAACAGCCAAACTGAACAATTTACAGGTCTAGGTTCAGGAAACAGGCTACTTATATCTCTGCAGAACACACACATCCTGGATACAAACTGTTTAGACCTTTACCTTCAGAGAAGAAAGAGGGAGAATAAAAAAAATTCTTCAAATCTTTTCACTTACAGGCAGATTTAACACATTTAGCACGTGCTAAATCTATCAAATTTAGCCAGTTCTAAATTTGAAAGCACTGGCTATCAAATTTGAGACTTATCTATACAAGTGCTATTATTTTTATTCCAGGTAAGGCAAACTTGAATTAAGGAAGATCATTTTACTTCACATTTGAGCAGATTTCATACCTGATGAACTGCTTTTATTTCCAAATGAAAACTAAATTCAAAATAAAATTTAAAAATACAAAAAGTTGGCCTTCCTTTATGACATATGAGAAATATCTAACTTTTGAGGCAGAATAAATTCCAGTCTTCCAGAGGCACGTAGCGCAGAGGCAGTGTCATCACTTATTTAAAAACTTCACTTAGTTAAACGAAGAGAAGTGTGTTAAATTGCCTGTGTTCCATTTAAATGTCTCCCTCTGCTTCCATGCTTGCAGAGTGATAACCACGGCATCGGGCGCGAGTTAAGTTCTGACATTAAAGTGATGAGGATTTAAGAAGTTGTATCCCAAGAGTTCAGCTGCTTCCAATACTGTCACTTCAGTCCTGTCTGGCGCTTTGCTCTTAAACCTAAGCTCATTACCTCAAAGACTTGAAGTGAAAAGTGATATTGCCACAGGACCTTCCCTCCTCTACATGCAGATTTATAATTCACTCTTCGTGTTTCCCTCTAGAGAACGCGGCGCCCACAAAGGACTCGTAGGAGGAGGCAATTCAATTAAAAGCAGCTCACATAATGCTATAACTGACTGGTGCCCTTCATAAAAGTTGGCCAGCTAATGACAAAAGTCAGCATACAGAGGATCGAGTGATGGGAGCAAAAAAAAAAAAAAAAAAAAATGGCGGTGAAAGTCATTCTTGTACACCTTCAGTGTTTGGAATAAAGAAATCTTTGGAAATCTGACAAAGTTATAAAATTACTGTCCATATTTTACATTTGAATTTAAGTTTATTATTGTTAATAGAGTGCCTGGATTAGCTAATAATAGTTACCAATAGCTTAAGGTAATGAGTTTTTACTTTTTCCAACAGAGATGTTTTGATCTAATATGCCAAAATGTGCAGATTCTATAAAGTGAGTCTATTGATGGGCCACATTAGTATTTGTTGCATTTCTTCCTATTAATCTCCAACATATTTTTTATTTGCACCCACAGAAAAAATGAATACCTGGCCATCGTTGAATCTGTACAGCTCAGCTACACTTTGAAGTGAAAAGAACTCACAGAAAGGTATGTGTGTGAATTTTAATTTTTACACCTTTATAATATTTTCACTATTTCAGTGTAGGTTTCATATTGCACCACAGAATAAAAGTGGAATTGCTTTTCGATTTAAATCACCTTTGTGCTCATTCATACAACCTGTACATTCATTTCTAGGATTCTGTTTCTCCTTTAAAGAAGCAATACATTTGCATTTACTCAGATGCAAAATGCTAGCTAACTAGCTAGGAAGGGTATATCAGCAGCTAGTTAGCGTAGCGTCCTTGAGTCACAGAATGCAATGAGGACATTTGTATTCTGTGACAATTTCTGCCTGACAAAAATGTCCCTGGAAATTTTAAATAAAAAATGAAGGTAAGACATTTTGAGGCCTTATGTTAGATGAATCTCAGACACTTTTTTTTAGTCAGACATGATTTTCTCAATGTCTCAAAACAATTAGAGGATTTTACGTTTTCACTCCTACCCAAAAATATTCATGCCACTGAGCATTAAGATGCTGCCAGTATTTACTGAGCTCTGCACTGGTGGCAACAACCTTCTCTAGCAGGACTTTCCTGGCATTTTACAGAAACCATTAAAGATCCTGCAGCTGAATTATTTAGAAGAAATTAACGTACATCTGGAAATTAAGCAGAATAATTTGAGAGTAATGGAACTGTCCGTGAAAACCGAAACCACAAAGTTAATAAAAACACTTCACTGCCAAAAACTTTTGGCCACGACTGTATCGTCAAAGAAAGACGTGGAAGAATAGACATTTGTCTCTGTTTGACATTTGTTAAGTAAAGGACAAATCAAGGCAAATTGATGCGACACTTACTGCAATCAGAGAGTCTATATTGATGTTTCATCCCAGGTGAATTAGAGGCAAAGCAAATAAATAATGCATTATTGATTCGCGCCGCCGTGCTGCGTGCACGGAGGAAAATCTCTGGCACTTTGATGCGTGAGCTGCACAAATGAACTTGTCTGTTTTAACCATCAATCTTGACTGACGGTAAGTTTCAGCTTCAACTTGTGAGCATAAATTAACCGTTGGCATTCAAATCTGGGTCAGTTTTTTTCTGTTTCCCAGAGAAGACAAAATTGTTCTGATGGACATGGTTAAAATAGCTCCAGAGATCTGCAGGTGGGAGCCTCTAAAATGCCATGCGCATATTACAGAATGGCGTAACAGTTATTATACCCCTGCCTCACCATTTATTGGGCTTTTACCCAACATGCCAACAATTCTGAGGAAATACAAACATCATTTTTAAAATTTCTTCCAATGAAAATCAGAAAATGTGGAGCAGAAAGAGTCAGTGCTTTAAAGGACCAAATCTCATTTACTATTTAGAGATTTTTTAAATCAGTTTTCAGTTAGAAACTCAAATTTTCAAAGATTCTTCCTCACAAAATGAATCAGTTTTTAAATCCTGCCACAGATTCTAAATAGGAAAACGCTGACCAGCCGTTATGTCTCTGCTGGAATCGACATGATGCTGCGTTGCATCTAAAGCTGTAATGCTCCACTTATGAAAGTAAATATGTTTGACTTCTTTTTGGGTCCTTACAGGTGCTTGAAATCCTTGAACTTGAATGAGGTGTTTTCAAGGTTCAGAAAGTCTTTGATTTCTTTAAAAAGTCCTTGAAAGTGTTTCATATTCAAACTCTGCAGTTTTGTAATAAAAAAATTGAATTTAATGTTTTATTAAAGAGTTTAGAAATATTATTCACAGTTCAAATCAAATATTTTCATATGCATAATTAAAAGAAATATATATTTTTCTCTCTATCTGAAGTTAAGTCAGATTAAACTTTTCTTGTTCTGGAATAATTAGAATTACCAAAATTATTTATATTTGCTCAATTCCAGAAAACTATGCGAGAACATTTTTAATACATTTTTTATTTTATTTTTTACTTTCTTTATAAATTGTATTTTAGCATTTAATTTGTGCAGGAAGGTGATTTACCTCAACATGATTTGTTTGGATTGTTTCAATGTCATAAAGATATGTTATTATTCCCGATTGCTCAATGACTTATTAATAACAACAAAAAATATATCTCCTTTTTTTAGTTCTTTTTGTATTGTTTTGTAAGGTGTGACGCTGGAAAAGTTTGGTAACTTACTTTGAAAATGCTTGAATTTTACTGTAGGAAAAGTGTATAAACCCTGGTTGGACTCTATTTACTCTTTTTACCAGAGTAATGGAGTCTGGCTAAAAATACGTGGCAGATTTGAGATTATTTGTATTCCCACCTGAAAAAAATCTTTGTTTTTCTTCCACGTCAGTTACACACTCCTTTTTTTTCGGTCTTTGCCAAAAAAAATAAAAAATCCTAATAAAATAGATTAAATCCAAAAAATGCTTAATAAATAATGTCCCTATTTGCATTAAAAGTAAATGTGTTTCCCTAAACCACATGCTGTTCTATATAATTATCACATGGGGGAATGACTCAGGAAAACATTCTCCATTACAGGATCAGCTTGTGTAAATACGCCACTTAATTTGGGAGGACTCACATGTTCATATTTAACTGGGGAAGATTAATATTTATGCCTTCCAGGCCTGAACTGTGCCAGGCCTGTTAACATTTGGACAGTTTCATGTGTTAGACCACATGCTCCTGCCAACATCCCTGTGTTCTGACAGCGGGGTTGCCTGAGATTGAGAGCAAGTCACAAGGCGCAGCTGACAGCCTCGTGTTGCCTGCTGGTGAATCATGCATTACAGCCGCAAACAGCGCCGGACACTTGAATGTTGTTGCTGGTGATGGGAAATTAATTTATGTCAGACAGAACATTGTTCTGCTGTGTGCTTCCGTTTTTAGAGCGTAATACTGAAGAGTTCAAGCACTGGAAGAAGGAAATCCATACATTTAGGTCAATGCTTTACCACAAGATGGGTTAGAGATTAGAAACAGTGCATATTTTTAAAAGTTTTGTACTCCAATTTGGGTTTTTACTGCTTGTAAAAAAGCACAAATTGGAGTACAAAAAAAAAACAAAAAAAAACACCCAGTCATTTTTTGGGAATAACTTAGTTTTTTTGGTGTCTGAAAAACGAGTCATTTCCTAAACCTTTGGAATTTTGAGTGAAAATCGACAGGCAATGCAGAACTGTTACCTAGAAACCCGTTAGTGCATCTGCACAATGGCTGCTGGAAAGCTCAAGTGTTTTGTTGTTGACTAAACATCCAGAAACCAACGCTACATTTTTGTTGGTTGTGCAGGAGGCTCTCCTTATGCTTTTCAAAGTTGTATTGTTGTATAATTGCACATCTGTCTCCAGCCATTTTCAGGTGCGAATCTAAACAATGAGTTTGGGGCATGGCCAGCAGCCAAACTCATTGGCGTATTTCCACAAGTTGATCCTGGATTTAAAGTGGCAAGACGCCCGAAAACAGCTCATTCTGAAACAAACTGAGTAAACTGTCATTTTGTGTATAAATGTAATGTTTTGTATAGGCCATAGACCTGTCCTAACCTGTTGAAGGAAGCTTAATATGTCACCTTGGAATAAAGTTCCATTTTAGTTTCATCAGACCTCAGAACATGTCTCCAAAAGTGAAAGTTTTTGACCCAACTACACTGTAAAAAATGTAACTGACCTAAAACAAGTGAAGTTTGGTTTGTTTCCAAACTGTGTGAGAAAAAATGTACGTGTCTTTATGTTTGGTGCATGTGGTCTTGTGGTTTTCTTCATTTTGACAATTCTGAAGTGTGAAGAAGAGGAAGCTATCCTGGGTTCTCTGTTCTGATTAGCTCATCTCAGCTGCTTAATAAAACTGAGATAGATTTACTTTTAGGAATTTTTCCCATCAGCATTCCTGAAAATTAGAAACTTCTGAAATATATTCTTATGTAAAGCACATAGACATTTTTTATCCCTCGTTTCACATTCAGGGATTTAAGTGCACCTTATGTCTTTTTCCATTAATGTATCCAACGTGTTCTTAAATGCTAAAATCTGATCTAATTATGTTAATGTGCATGATTTTTCCATTACAATCTGTTATTTTGAGTTAGATTTTTATCTCTAATAAGACTTAATTCAGCATATCGGCTCAGATGGATCTTAATTGGATCCAACAAATAAGAAAGATCCGCAAATGAATATCTCATATCTTTGGGGGGTATTGGTACAGTTAGAATGCCTAATTAATAGACTAGTGTCAAATTAGTTCCAGTTACACATCCTGCTGCCATGAAAATCACTTGCTGTTACCGGCTTTGGGGATTTTTATTTAGACATGGATTATTTGCTTAATTGTTTCACCTGTGTGTCATTTCATCTAGATCGTTCCAAACTGAAACTCGATGTAGTTCAAAATCAACCTGAGCGAGGATCTTTCCTTAGGTTGGTTTTTAGCCTATTTTTGCACATTGTCAAAGGATTTCTCCATCATGTGTGGGTATTAGGATCGAAACGTGCCATTACACCAATCATAGAACGCCATATAATGTCCAAAAATGTCTATCACTCCATCCTGGGATCTCACAGGCTATCTGGAAGTACCTACTCTGCAAATGGAAAGGGCTGGGTTTGTAATTTTCCCTGCTTGGGAGCCAATTAGTGGTATTATTGGGCTCACGACCTGGAAGATGGAGCTCTGACCCTGTGGACTTTAGTATTAAGAATATTGTCGCAATTTCACCACTGTTACGACCTTATTAATTCTTCTCCTTCCGTACCTTACTTTCTAAGTCTCTACAACTTGTCACACCATAACTGCAGATGATATTCTTTCACCCAATCCAATCGAAGATGAGATTTCATGGTGCAGACCTGCTCTCACCTGAAAGAGGAAATTCTACCTCTATACAGCAAAAAAAGATCCAGTCTGCACCAACCACCTGTAAAATTGATTAACTGGTAAATGATGAATGAACTCCATACATGTACAGTTTCTGCTGCATGACAGAATGGTAGGTCCACGCTAACAATATAAATTATGAGAAAAAAGTTACATCACAAGAATAAAGCCATAGTATGAGAATAAAATCATATTTTAAAAAATTAAGTCATAACGAGAATCTGAACAAGAATCTAGTCGTATTAGCAAAATAAAATCATGAAATTACGAGAATAAAGTCAGAATTCGAGTATAACGTCTTAATATATGAATAAAGTCATGGCATCGAGAATAAAGTCATAATATTACGAGAATAAAGTTAAAATATTTCAAGAAAAGAGTCATAGAATACCAGAATAAAGTCGTAATGTTATAACTTTCTTTTCATAATTTATTTTCTTTTCTTCCTAATACTCTGTCGTGCTGCTGCTGTCTTCATTAACTGCACTGCATTGCACTCCAACCATAACCTGAAATCCAGTGATCTTTATTATAACGACCTCTGACCTTCAGTCACACCTCTACCCTAATCTTCACCCCAGAAATTTATCTCTGGCTCATTGGAAGGCTGGTCTTATGGAGGATATGACCCATGTCAAGATACGCTGAAGGTCTTCTGGTTCTCAGAACCAGAAGACCTTCAGCGTAAATAAAGGAGCAGCATTCAGATTTTATGCACCACTAATCTGGAACAAAAACAAAACAAAAAAACAGCGAATCTGCTGAAACACTGCCTTCCATTAATAGCTGGAACACCATCAGTTGCAGCTGTTGATCCAAATGTTCATTGCTTTCCTGTATTTTACTTGAAATCTAACGTCTGAACCTCGTAATGTCCCTGTAGCTAAAATGTGCTGTACATGATATCATCTGCATGCCTTTTGGACATCAATGTTCTCTGACAAACCACCAAGGTCGTCCAAGGTCAATGTTTGAGCGGGAGGACAATAAAAACATCTCATGCATCAGTCCTTGAAGACAACCCTGCAGTCTGTGGCTCTTACAGAACAGGATAATTTATTCTACTCATTATATTAGGTGCTTTTTGAAGGCAATTAGATCCATTGATTTTATTTTGGGGTCTTGTTAAAGGGTGAATATAAATGTCATTTACAATTCTAAACTACTTTCTGTCATGTTATTTACTCGTCGAACCCACATGCGGAATCAGCAGACGACTGGATGGAGTGTGAGCGACTTTAATAAGTATCAGGATGGATTTGGTTTGACAGGCTCAAAGGGGTAGGAAATCAGGCCGGTGTCTCTGGAGGTTGGTGACTGAGGGAGTTCCGCCGCGAGGAAGAGAGAAGCCCGGTTCCTCCGGAGTCAGGCTCGCACGGTTTGGGAACCGAGCAGTGAGGAAGCTGCGGTGGAGGGCGGGCAGGAGGGTCCGAGCTCCAGTGGAGGTGACTGCTGGAACGGCTTCCGACCAGGGGATCCTCAGGATGCAAGGCCTGGAAGGAGGCACACAAAGGATCACTAAAATACTCTTCAACAAGGTAACCACAAGCTAACGCTGTGAGGCCTGAAATACCATAACTGGCAACAATCTGGCGTCGAAGTGTCGACAGTCTCCCACAGATATACTCCTCCAGGCTGATTGGATCACCCACAGGTGTGCTGGATCCCGGTACCGAGCCTCACCCACAGCGACTCAGCCTCCTCCGCACCCCCTGGTGGAGAAACAACAGAACACCCCCACTCCAGATCCCCACACTTTCTCTAAAACCCCAATAAAACCCATTTAATTTGTGGTTCTAAAGTGACAAAATGTGAAAAAAAATCATGTGCTATAAACACTTTTTCAAAGCAAAGTTGATTGTTACGTTGGCACTGACACCAACTGTGACATTTTTAAGTTTGAAACATGTTTTACAGTAAGAACATAAAAGGTTGTTAGACGAGCCCCAGGCACAAGGAAAAAAGCTCTAAGAGCTCCGTCAAGGTAAATGTCTGCGGAGAGCATAAGCACTTTTATTTGTAAAAATACACTGACCACTCGCTGTGGCTTGGAAAGTCCATAGCACAAAACAGGAGACAAATATCAGAATGGCCTGTTGACAAATGTCAAGCTTTGAAACCCTTCACTTTGTCGGATGTGTCGTTGAGTGATGCGTTCCACTCCCCTTAAAGATTGCTGGGCACTTCATATTTAAAAAGCCTCTCTCAACAATTCATCCTCTGACAGCTGCGGTGCGTATGCCTTGGGAGCTACATCTGAAAACTTTGACACGTCTACGGCAAGGCAAAGACTTGAGTGACAGAATAATTCTCTGTTAATAGAGCAGGTCACTCAAAGATCTCCCATTTCATGTCACACTTGACTGTAGACAGGAGATATAAAACACAAGCCCAGAACAGTCAAAAGGGAAATGTTGACCAAGGAGAGAGTTTTTTTTTCTTTTTTTCCTTAAGCTTAAGGTTCTGTATTGATATTAGCTAGTCATCATTACCTGCATCCAACAGCTTTACTCAACTCAGTCGGTTAGTTTGGAGGGAAAAACTGTGAAAAGTTCTTTGCTGGTTTGCTGCCGTGATTCTAACACAAACCTACGTAGCTCCGCCCAGCAACAGCAGGTCTCCTTCACAGGTGGAAACCCAGAGCGAGCGTCGTAGCGCTCATGTTGCGTTTAAAGGCGGCTCGGAAAAACAGTTTACATGTTAACAACGGATTAAACAGTTTTAACTGCTGATAAATGTGACAGAGGACACAAATATGGGACGTGTGGAAGCCTCTACTGTATCAAATTGACATAGGAATAACAGAGAGTTGGCCATTCTAAGGTAAAAACCCAGCGCATACAGTGTTCATGTTTGTTTTTTTTCATCCAGATGGCTTCCCGCGCCCCCTTGCAGTGACACGGCGCCCCCCTAGGGGACGCGCCCCACAGTTTGGGAACCTCTGCTGTAGAGGATGCTTAACTTTGCAAACTTGAAATGTAAATATACATGTTTTCAAAAAATGTTTTGTCAAACCAAGCAGAAGATATGTTTTCCAGGTCTTTATATCCAAGAAGTCATTTTGTTTTAAACAATGTAGAACATTTTATTATGAACTTCTTGTGCTTGGATGGAAGGATAAGTCATCACTGCAATATGTACTACTTTGGTTCTATCCAAACTTTCATTGATTCACTTTCATTAATCTGCATTATGTAAAACTAACGCGTTAAATTTTTTAGATTATTGGCATGTATCAACGCATTATATACAGAACGCATTATATACAGATATATAGATAGAGTCAGATTGATATATATTCTGTTTGGTTCATTGTCAGATCTTTTCAACAAGCATAATGCATCACATGTATCCAATTCAGATGACGTAAATATGGGTGAAAAGTTAAAACAGCCCTTCCCAGTCAGGCCGTGACCTTTCCTCACCCACACTTCATTTTGAAACCTCAATTTAACCGTAATCCAAACGTAGGCTGCCACGATGATGGCTTCCTCAGGAAAAACAACAGACTTAATGACACAGAACCATCAAATTGCCTGGGCAGATTATCGAGCAAGCAGCAGCAGGAAACAAATTAAATGCTTCTAATTACTTTTAAATTACTATATTCCAAAGGTATAACCTTTATTATGTAACAAAAACAAGCATTTTCCAGAAGTACTGAGAGGTTTTGTTTTTGCACAGATTTACTGGATGAGTTTCTAAACTGTGTCATTCTACTTTTAAAGGAAAAAAAACCCTTTGCTTAGTGGGTGGGAAAATATGCTAATCTTATTGACGTTAGCTGTCACCCACAATATATGGAGAATGCTACTCAGAGAAGGTAAACAAAGAGAAATGAAAAGAGGATTCTTAACTCTAATTGAGAAAGATATCCTTTTGATGTAATTTGGGAGATCTAAGACTTGGTTTTTGAGCTAATTACCGCGCCATGGCAGAGATCTAATTAAGACGATGCTAATGAGCCTTGTTTATCCTTATCTGATGTCAAAGCGAAATTGGTTGAAATCCAAATAAAGGTGGCAGCACTGGCATCCCGCCAGCTGCGATGGGGATAAGGCATGTCAGCAGTTTTATTGTTTCCAACCAAACGGGTGGTGTTTCATTGTTTCTACGTTTCATTCAACAATTTCTGAATTGAAAGTTTTCACAAAAGATTTGACAGGAGACGTATATTACCAAAATGTAGTGAACTGTTTGTGAAGTCCTTTCAGCTTTAGAGTTTTATGTATTAGGAGATAATAAACACAACTGGGTCTTTATCGGATTCTGAGATCATTTCATTCTTATCTCAAGTATTATTGTTACAATGAATTAAGACCAAGTTAAAGGTCAGTTGTATGTCTTATGCTTATAAAATGTTTTTGTTTACTGGCTCTAAAACAGGTTTTTACTCGGGAGGTTAGATTTGAGTAATTTTGAAAGTAATTTTCAGTATGTTTTTACACAAAAACCCTACAACTGAAAGAGGTTGTGCTTTCTTTTGACCATTACTTTCTTAAAACTGCTTATGTTGTAGATGTTGCCGATTGTACTTTTTATAGAGGCATTAAAGTCATGAGAGACACTTTTTAGTTGTTCAAGTTCTCATTTGTTTCTCTATTTCCAAATTAGACACCATTTACACATTTTCTAACTTTCTCTGTGAGCTCACAGGGAAAGTTGGAAAGAGGTGCTGAACTGTATGAATTGTGGTGGGATGGAGTGATTCCCAGCATGCGTTCAAGCACACCTTGTGCTGAGTTACAGCTTGTACAGCTTAAAGTAATAAACAGTCCACTTTTCAAAAACTTTCCTTCAATTTTAGAGCAGAGTGACAGATGTCAGAACTCATTCTGCGACTTAAGTCGTATGTTTTTCTTCTGTCCAGGTTTGAGCAGATTTAAGAGTCATTTCTTTTCTGGTTTCTAGAACCGAGATTTAAAGTGACCCACTAGTTGCTAATTGCTTACATCTTGCTAGATGCTGTATTTTGACTTTTCTGGAAACCCCCCACACCTCCAGCTATATTTCTATGCCTTAGCAGTGTCAGAACCTTTGAGAGAAGAGAAGATTTTACTAACAATGAAGCAAAATTTAGCAAAATTGACCTGCAAGTGGACAACTGAAAATCATATCAGGATCTAAGTGTTTTATTACGGTCGACATAAATAAATATTGATTAGCTTTTTGTTTTAAATTTCTGAAATTCTCCCAAACTGTGGCTTGACCTCCACTGTTTTATCCACAGTTTTCATTCCACAACATTGTTGTTGTTTTTAGGGAGTTATGAGGCACAGCAGCAAAACCTAAAACTGCTGCTGCACAAGTTACTTAACAGGCTGTTGCTAGGTAACCAAAGAGCGAGTGAGTTGCTAGGTAACCAAAGAGCGAGTCAGTTGGTAAGTTACTCAACAGGTTGTTGCTTGGTAACCAAACACTGAATTGGTCAGTTGGTGCAACTTTCCTTTGCGTTCATCCCCCAGCATGCTGTGCGGTTCTAGATCAGATTTCAGTGAAATTATTGAATGTTCTATCAAACCAGTATTATTGATATTGATAATGTGCCCATGGCAATATATATTATTGTTGATTTATTGTCCATCTTTACCTTCAATGTGGAGAATAAGATGATTAATACACCATGTGACTTCGTTTAGAAGACTGGTGACTGTTATTTCTTTTTCAGACCACCACCAACTCTACTTTTTTAAATTTTTCTGTTTTTGTGTGGTGTTTAAGAAAAAAATCCAAAAACTCAAGTCATATAAGATGTATGTCATGTGAACAACTTTGAAGATTGATAACTAAAAAAAGAACTGGATGTATTTTGTGTTGTTTAGATCACGAATCAAGTCATTTGTGCTGGTTTCAAATCTCTGCTTTCAGTGTTATCCATGTATGTGGCTGCTGTTAGTTCTGGAAAATTTATTAAAATGCCCACAGAGATCTGGCAGACGACTGCTGTGATTCCTCCAGGGGTCCGCGGATCAGGCAGAGCACCAACTCCCTGAACTGGCCTTAGATTTGAACACGACTTCAAAAAGGGAAAAATTCACAGTCCCAGTGACCTTCAGCAAACACATGTCCAGCAGACTTAATTAGGCAAAATAATAATGAAAAAAAGAAATCAGAGACGCAAAGGCAGCATGTTTAATTCTCAAATGAGTCTCGGTGGATGAAGACAGTGTGTCATAAAATATTTCATTCAAGCAGCGTTCTCAGAATCAAAGCAAATCAAATCATGAATATATCCACTGAGGAATGAGTGAGGGCCTTTAGAGAATCCTTGTGAGAGAACCATAATGGCTCAGATTTGTATAATGAAAATCACATCAGTGATCATTCTTTTTATTATGCTGTTAACCTTTTAAAAGTACCTTAAATATTATAAAAGCTTTTTAAACACAAAGTGCTGCCATGTGCTTCACAGAGGACAGTGGAAATATTCCCTCTGCAGATACATACACAGGGTATATGAATAAATATCTGTGATGACTGACTTATTCATATCATCTTAAAAGAATGCATTTATTATTTCTTACAGTGTGAAGAACAGAATAGAATAAAAACCTAATAAATGTAGAATTTGCAGTTCTATGAACAGAAATCCTGAAAGGTGTTTCCCGTTGACTGATTTCTTATAATTTGCTTTTAAATGTTTAGGTTCATCAAATAAATTGTAATTTAAAATAAAAAAATACAAAATCAAGTTTCCAAATTACAGTTTCATTCACTGATTTGAAAAAATTATCCAAATCTTTGCGATAAATGATGACGTTGTTTTGAGAACATTTTCAAGTAATATATTGGAAAGTTTGCCTTCTCAAGTACTTGTAAAGTTACATTTTGTAAGAAACACTTAACACTGGAACTGTTGAGTATCCAAAATAAAACACAACAACCAGAAACAATAAATAAAATGGAAATAAAAGCCACACACAACTGGCATAATAAATAAAATGGGTTTTGATGTCTCTAAAAACAAAATTAGCCTTCAAAAAATATTCTAAAAATAGAAATTATTGTTCTCATTTTATGTTATCATGCAGTTAATTGAGTGTTTATTGTGACAAACTTGCTAACACTTTAGCTTTACTGACAGCTAACCCGGACACAGTAATTATTAATGAACTAAAGTTGCTATTTGCGCTGGCAGATTATTTCACTAATAAGTGCTAATCTGCCAGTTTATTAGTATTTATTTATTTTTAATCAATAATAAGGCAGGGTTTACTTAAATCTAGCTCGTTGAAATGCTACTTGTAAGTCTGATTTCCAGTGTATTAAGACATTTGCACCAGAAACGAGACCAAAACTCTTGGTAATGTTTTGAGTTTTTGCAGCGTACATCTGCTCTGGCGTTCTGTTTGTTTCTGGTTCCTTCCTGGAGGCATCAGCTGAAATAATCCTGCCAATTTGCCTTCTTTTATTTTAATTAATGTAGGAAATAATCCTACATCAGTTCATCTGTTTCTTCTTGACATTTGTTGTGAATAGGCGTTATGTAAATAAACTGACTTGAAGAAGTAGTAAGGAAAGTCTCAGTAAAAATGTAATTAATGATTATTTTAAGACAACATTCACGAAGAGGCTGGCGTGCCGCAGCGAACTGATTTACTGCAGGAATTCAGCTGAGAAGCTGAAAATTCTTGCCATCTATATTTTGGAGTAAGATGTGAGCTCAGTGATTTATAAAATGCTTCCCTTATGGGCCTCAATAAATCAGGACATCTAATTTCTGCTGGAGTGAAAAATGTACAGTATGCTCAGCCATTTCCAGTAACAGCCATGCGGCTACTATAGCTATAGAGAGATTACAATGACATCCTTTACACTTTACTGACAGCTAACCCGGACACAGCCTTGATGCTCCTCTAAGAAGGTGTCAATGTCGACACAAGATATACTTTATGAAGGTGAAAACATTACCCGACAGATACTTGGAGGAGGACAGTGTGATGGTGGTTTGCATGGAAAGTTTTGGGGAAAGTGAAGAGAACGCAGCTCTCGTATATCACAGTCAGGGATGACGGGTGATAAATATGCATCTTCTTACCTTGTAAAAGGCAGATTTTAAAATCAGTGGATGAGGGCAGACCCTCCTTGATGACCCTTTGCAACTACGACAATCATTCAAGGCGCCGTGACGGACGTCTGAAGGGACGGGACTGTTGAGCAGAGCGACTGAAATTGTTTGTTTATTCATGGCTTCTACTTGTTCGAGTCGAGCTAATTTGTCTGGGAACGTAAAACACCTGGTTGGGGCTTATAGACGGCAGTATTTTCAACAGTTGGAAACAGCTAGCTTAGAAACCGACACATACCTCCCCCCTCCTGATGTGTTGATCAGATTACTGACTTTTTGTCATGATCGTGTTTCTGTGTATTTAATTTTAGAGTTTTTGTGTTCAGTTTCCTAATGTGTCTTCCCCGTTGATTGTCTCCCAGGTGTGTCTCGTTCCCTTGATTACACCTGTGTGTATTTAGTCCCACCTGTTGTCTGTGTTCTTCGTCGGGTTCTTGTCTTACGCTGTCTAAGTTTGTCGTTTGCACGTCTGTCTGTTAGTTCGTCTGCCGGCACAGTTGTACTGTGACGTCCTGTGTTGGCATCTGCTCGTTTTGTCAGTCTTGTAATCAGTTGCTACCGGCATTTAGCTGTGTGCCTGGACTGCTCTGAGCATTATTATTATTAAATTCATCTTCACCATAACCTGGGTCTCTGCGTCAATCCTCACCACCGCCTCAACCCCATTCATGACACTTCCTGAATTCACACCACATGATTTATGTCATAAACAGCGTTTCCTCTTAAACTGTAGTGGCATTAAAAACGTACAGAAGACGAGATGCTAACCAGTTTTTTCCGGCTAGACGCACCTTCTCCATTTAATATCTTTCTAATCACAATCAAAGTATATGAACAATAGTTTTCTTACCTTGTGAAAAGTGTTTGCTGCAAAATTAGACCGAGGGCTGCCAGTCATTGTTATCATTACTCTGTGGTTTTAGGTTACAAATGTCTGTTTTTAGACTAGCTTGTACTGTTTGTTTTGACCTCCATCAAAATCAGATGGGAGTTCTGGAGAACATGACGTCACATGCAAAGGTTTAATAATCACAAGCAGAGGATGGAGTGGCCTTCGAAAAAAGAAATGAAGTGGCAGGAAGGAAAGTTTTCTAGATATTTTTAAACACACATTCACACAGAGAGGGACGCTGAATCTTTTCCTCTGGTTTACAGAGGGGTAACTCACTGCGTTTCCACTGATCATATAATTGCACAATTTGACATTTAGAAAATAAATTCGCTTAATGGAAAAAGTCAATTTTGATTTTCAAAATTGATTGAAATTGATTTCACAAAACTGCAATGGAAACACTTATAATAATAAGCATTACGTGTTTAATATGTGTTAAAATCCATAGTGCTGCCCCTTTAAGTGAATGTCTAGAGATGACGATCTTCTATTATGATGCATTATCATTCAGCGTGCGGCTAAGGTTAAAAAATGGGAATGGGTTTCATGTGGCGAGCCACGAAATTGAAATGTTAGGTCATTTTATTGAGGAATGTGGTAAAAGTGCTGTAAAAGCTTTAATCTCTATTGTTTTTGATGGTGTTGTTTAGAGATGTGTGTGATATAGGAGCTGCAGACTCTTTCATCGATCTACTACTGCATAATTCTGTGCAACATGTCTTGACAAATACAAAACAAGGATCAGTGCAGCCATTATAAATATGCATGGCTTGCAGGTAAGTGTTTATTATCACACCATTATCAGTCTCCTTGTTATCAGGTGAAACTGTGAAGATGCATTGTTTACAAAAAGTTATTTATCCTTTAAAAGGCTCAGAATGTTAAGCTCATTGTATTTGTTCTGAAATTATTAACATGCTCACTAAAAGCATTAATAATATATTGAATGTCGTACAAAATTTATTTAGAAATGTCTCAGTCAAGAGATTAGATTGTCACTTTATTTTTCATCCGTGACTTGGACACAGATCCTGGTTTTTACCTCGGTAATGTAAAAAGAGACATTTCCCGACTGTTTTTTAACAGGTGGAGCAGCAGTGCAGTCATAATGCTCGCATCTGGCATCTGTATGTTAAGCAAACTGCCAGAGTTTCTATACAGATGGAAGCAATGAGGTGTGAGGGGAATTTCTGCTGACAGAACAATTGTTTTCTGAAGGCAGTGGAAGAGGTCTGATGCACAATGCAACACAAGAAAACCTCCGAAATACAGGAAATTTAAAGGCCAGTGACAAATGTTTTCAGCTTTCTGGTTTAAAGAAAACTGCATTAATGCTTTGCACTTCTAAAAACGACCGTTATTAAAAATACAGTTGTATTATTTCTTTATAAAACACCATGAAAACATGCAGTAAGGACTAAATCAATATACTTTTGTAGAAGCAGTTGAGACCCAAACTGAAGTACAAAATGTAAATTTAGCAGCATAATGAACCAAAGAAAGTTCACCTGTGATTGGATACAAAACAATTAAGTTTTGGAATGGCCTCGTCAAAGACTGTAAGTCCAACTGATGTGCTATGGCATGACCTTTAACAGGCCGTATATTCCTCTCTGACATGGACTTTAAAACAGAGATGAGCTTGTGAAGAATTTGTAGCCAAAATAAAAGTACAACGCAAGCAAATTTCAGCTTGTTGATGTCCAAATACCAACATATTAATTATTTAAAGTCTCTGTGATGCTACGGAAACATTGGCATACCTGTTAGTGACTCAATGGGGTTGCATCTGTTTCTTTTTTGCATGTCAGTAGTTGTGTTTCCATTACAAATTTGTAAAAAACTTAGTTGATATTCTGCTAATGTCAAATTTTTTTTTTTTTGGAACTGGGGGGTTTCAATTAATTAAAAATAAGGTGTTCACGCTATAAGTTCTTAAAAACATGGAATGACATCATCCTTCTACTACTTCCTGTTGTCTTCTTTGTCGTTTCGACCAGTAGTAACATCCAGTTGTTGATCACATGATTCACGTAATGTGAAAAAGTGTTTTCAAAGCAATTTTATGAAATATACAAATTTTGATACAGCTGAAAAACCACCAAATCGAGCGCTAAGATTTTTTTTTTTTTTTTTACCAAAAATTTAGTTTCTGTTAAGCAAATGTATTTTTGTACTTCTAATTAATGCAATTTTATGATTAATGGAAATGCAATCAATGTTAATTTATTTATATAATGCATAAAAACAACAGATGTTGACCAGAGTGCAAGACAATACGAATGAGAACAAAATAATGATGTACATTTAAAAGTAAGATTAAAACAAAACAACTCTACTCTGTAACTGTCATCATAAAAGAAACTCAAACTCGTGGGGGCTCGTCCGGGATATGAACCCAGGACCTTTCACACCCCCATCTTATGTTACAACCCAAAGGTCTAGGGAGTCAAGGGTGGTAACATAAAATCATGTCCAGAGAAAGAGAGTAAATTTAAATGATTAATTACAAGAAAGGTGGTTTCACAAACAAAACACGTAAAGGAGATTGCTTTACGGGACAGTAACCTAAGTAACACTAATATACAAAAGAAGACTAACACTAAAGTGGGTAAGTGCAAATTAATTAAATTACCAAAAATATCCAAAACAAGTCCTTGTTACGGCAGTCCACTCTCAATCCAATTAGCCAGGTCATATTAATACCCGGTTCTGATCTGAGCCTTGGGTGGCTCAAGTCCAACACAAGGACATGCCAAACCTCCAAACCAAAAATCAAAGATATACACCATGACAGTAAATAAATATGGGCGATTATTGTAAATGTAGCTGTCACACAATAATTTGATATTGTGAAAGAACTAACATGCCTGCCAGAGGCGCTGAAAATGTATTCAACATGTTTATTAAATTCATAAAAGTTTGCAGAGATAACTTGAGAATTATACTGGCCACAAATGCAACACAGCATCATAATCTCCTCAATGGACAATCATTACACAGAGAGGAGCAAATCCCCAGGCATTTCGCAGCACCCTCCATTCACCATCCTCAAACCTAATGTGCTCACTTATGAACAAACACATTAGTCCAGCAGACGAGAGGCCATTTATATTTGATGTGCTGTCAGTGGCTCTCTGCTTTTGGTGAATCTTTACCCCCTTCAGTCTTATTATTAATGTTGCTGCTTCCCTCCCTTGGGAGACTGCTTTATGGGACGGTGACTGCTAGGTGGCCGGCGGGGTCATTAGTGGAGCAGCGAGGGGTCTGGAGGTCGGTCAGTAGCTGCCTCACCCACACACTCAGCGAGTTCCCAAGGCTCTGAAACAGCAGGGGGGCTAAAGTGTCTCTAAATTAATTGAAGTATACCTTCTCAGACTGAAGGACTTGAAATATTGTCAGCATCGGTAGAGGAGTTCTGTCAAACTGAATGATTAGTCTGAACACTGGGATGAATTATTAGAAAAGAACATCCTATTAAAAAATTAAATTATAACAAGGAGTTTTCATTTGCTCCTCCTTTAAAGGTGACCTAGAATACTTCCTCGAAAGGTTTGGGATATATTCATATTACATTTTTTTTTTGCACAAAATCATTCTTAATTAGACTTAATCTGGTCACTTCTGCCTATTTTCTTTCAGAATGAGATGTTTTAGGACCTCTTGTCACTTTCATTCCAAATTAGGTGCTGCTGGCCAAGCCTCCCATCTTTACGTTTATACTTGCACGCAAAAATGGCTACAAAATTTACACAATTATACAACCATATTTATTTGAAAAGTAGTAGTGGAGCCTCCTGCACAACCAACAAGAATGCAGTAAATGGTTTCTGGATGGTAAGTCAATCAAGACTTAGCATCCACTTACATCCAATAACACTGAAGTGGAGATTCTTTGCAATGATGAATGTGCACAATTTTTTATAAAATCTCTTTAAAATATATCAAGTTTCAGGTTATAACATAAAAAAACTACATTTTTCTGACATTTTGCTGCTGTTGCATCGGAATTGTCACACTTTTCAACAACAGCATTTATATGCTATTCTATTTTAATTTTCATGGTAAAGCAGTTGAATAATTTTTAAAAAATATATAAGTTTCTCCTAATTCTGTAAAAAAAAAAAGAAAAAGAAGCATTTTTCCTTTTTTGTCAGACAATCTCACACCAGCCCACTCCTCTTATAAAGACTTCAAAACTAATATAGCAGTCAGCTGGTAGCAATCTAATCTGAAAATCTGGGAGAAACTCTGGACAGGATATTACATTTCACTCTGAGCAAATACTTTAATCCCAGGTGTGAGTTTTCAGCATTTTGAAGCCTTCAGCATATTCAGGTTACACCCGAGTTTGACATAAAGAGCACAACGACGCACTCATTCATCACCAAAATGTCCTTCGGCACTTTCCTATTAGAAGCTGTCAGGTGGGCTGGACTCATTATTACATCATCATAATGGTGTCATCCTTGAACTTCATCAGAGTAAATTGCTGTAATTTGTCACATAGAGAGATATACCTCTGGACATCTACCTATATGCATGCAAACTGCAAAATAGTGAAACAATACACTTAAAGCCACACAAAAATTATTGGATGATTTCTTTATGAGCTAATTCTGATTTTAAACTAATTGTTTGCAAAAACACAAAATCTTGCCAAGTATTTTTGTCTCGTTTCTAGTGCACTTGAAAGTAACTAACTTGTAGGTAACATTTCAACAACATACAGGAGCTTGTTTTAGGTCAATAATTCCTTAACATTGATGAAAAAGTTCTTGTATCATTGGCGGATTAATTAATTTATAACAAGACTTTTTTCCTATGTGATAAATGAAATAATCTAGCACTTTTTCATCTATATTAAGAAATTATTGACTTAAATTATTGACGTAAAACAAACTCCTATATAACTTTTAAGGAAGTTTTGTCTTATTTTACATGTAATAAGATATTTGCACTAGAAACTAGACCAGAATACTTGGTAAGATTTTCTTTTTTCAGTGTAATTTTGGTTTAAATTTAACTTTAAACCGACAATGCAATTTCAGCTAAACTAACCATCCATTTACACTTTCTGCTGACATGTTTTTATTCATTCTGACTCCATGGTTCCCTGGTGAGGGAAGCTCAGATATTAAGTCAGCTTCAACTTCTGAAAGGACATCTTTACTGGTTAATTTTCCTTTTTCTTGCCCACTGTTTGATCAAAAAAGGAACCATCCACAAGGTTTATCTAAAGATTTGTTTAATAGTAATTAACTTTCCATTCATCTTGGTAAAAACACTTTGCATAGTTCTTATTGCAGATGGGGTCTGGATGATGCTAATTAGCAGATCTTTAATGTTTCCTCTGAGAAGCTCGAACTTAGCCTCAGATATTGCTAGGGGACTCGTATCTGCACACATGATAGCAAATTAATGTACAGATTTATCTTGTGCAGCAAAAGCACTTTTGATGTAAACGCTGCAAGCTAGAATTTTCTGTAAAATCAGTGACTAACATTTATAGATTTTTAACTTTAAATTATGCCTGCGTTTTAATTTTGGTCCCACCATTTGGTTGTAATGCTGTGTTTAACCCAGATAAAGTCAAGCTACAAAACGCACTGCAAAAATGTTCATAATAATCACTGTACAATTGATATTCATAGAACAAAGAAAGAATTTTACTTCCTACATTTATTAGGGACCAAACCGTCATTAGATAACAATCCATCCAAAAAAAATACGTAGTGACAGGATGCAATGAAGGGTGCAAAGGGGAAATATGGGGTAGAGGCACTTAAAGGAGCCATTTAGATATTCCTCCCCCTGCCACCAAAAACATTTTGGTGCTTTCAAAGAAGAATGAATTATAAATGCTATTGAATGTAGTCTGATGTAAAATACTCCCCTTTAAAAAGACTTCACAGAATTAAATACACACACCTGATTTAGTTCGCCTTTAGTGGTTCCTTTCAAAATAAAGGTGTAGAAGATGAAAAACTGGATTTTTTTTTAAATCCTTTGTTCTCATGGTTCTATTAAAACAAGAAAGGAGCATAAATTATTCGTCTGGTGTTGCTTTGTAGCATTTCAATTCCGACTGCGCTATCCTAGAAATAGAAAGGCAGCTTGTTTTCTGTACAAATTGTTATTCCTGAAATAGAACTGCATGAACAGGCGCAAATGCTTTCTAGATAGGATGGTGTCTCCATGCTTGGTCAGTTTGACTTAAGCTAATGTGACAGTAGGAACAAACTAAACTAGAGGCATGTGTTTGAAGCTGCTATTACACCGCAGAGGTGCATTTGAGGAGAGTTTGTCTACTCTGTATTTACCAGCAGTATAATGTTGTGGTTTCTATAGTGTTCACAGAAAGTCTTAAGTGGATTTAAGAAGATTTAAACATGAATAATGTCATTGTCAATCGTAGCTTCTTTCATTAGGTTTGTTGTGTGAAAGACTTGAACTAGTCAGTCATTTGTAGACTGGTAGAATTCTCCCCAACCAAATTGTGAAAAATTTACATTTGTCATATTTTTATACTTCTGTTTGGGTTTTTACTGCTTCTAAAAGCAGCCCAAGTGATTAAAAAGATACACGCAGTTGTTTTTGGCAATACGCTAATGTTTTTGAAGTCTGGAAAATGAGCCATTTCAAAAATCCTCTGGAATGTGACTTCACAAACCAGCAGGCACTACCCGTTACTTAGCAACCCCATGGAAGGGCAACCCGTTACCTAGCAACCCCAGGGAAGGCCAGTCCGTTACTTAGCAACCCCAGGGAAGGCCAGCCCGTTACCTAGCAACCCCAGGGAAGGCCAGCCCATTACCTAGCAACCCAGGCAGAGCTCCAGCACTTTGGTTACCTAGTTTTATTGTAGTATGATTTTTATTTTTGACTTTTGGAGTTTCAAAAGTCAAAAATCTGAGTTTCTTGACTTTTTTTTCTATCCACAATGGCTGTAATACACTGTCGTAGACACATTACTTGTAAGTAATTTTGCTGTTTACAGTTTATTTAAATGTTTTGTAAGGGACCCCTTGAAAATGACATGATTCATCAAAAAGGTTAATCTTTGAAAGAAAGAAATTAGTTAATTTTCTTTTATTTCAAGTGGTCTAAGATATTTGCACCAGAAACGATACCAAATATTCTTGGTAAAATTTTATGTTTTGTCCTCACTATGTACCCCGGTTCTGATGAACCATTTGATTCAGATTGGTTAAACCAGAAATAGAACGAAAACATGCAGGATAGTCGCCCTTGAGGACCAACTTTAGTCACCACTGGAATAAGGTTTATTTACAAAAGCATTGTATGGAAAAATTAAATGAACAAGCAGATATAAATAAATGCTAGAGGCATGAATCTCTATACGTTTCAGAACTGGCTTAGACTTGCTCAGACATAAAAACAGGAGAATAAAGGTAACATTGCCTCCCACAAAGAGTCTCTAAGGTGTGTAGGTGAGCAGACAGGCAGCGGAGCTCCATTTGCTTTGGCTTTCTGCTGCAGCCCATATTGAAAGCACACCAGCCCATTTGCGGCATTAGTCACATCACTGCTCTTGTGTCTGCCTGACGGAGAACCTGCAGCGAGCCAGGCAGTCGACCCATTTCTTTCCCTCACCCCCATCGCCGCGACTCTCACCCTTTATAATAAGGTCAGCTGGGAAGCATTCATGGCAACATTCATTCAGAGTAGAGACGCTGAGCGTTTGCGTCGCAGGTAAATGAAAACTCCCCCAGATAGCTGGTGTTGCACGAGTTGCAGAGTGAGACAGGTGGGACCGAGTGTATTGCTGTCTGTTCTCAGCTCACTCATAAAAGCTGTTTACCTTGGTAAGTAGGAGATTCAGCGTCTTCCATCAACTATTTTTTATTAAATTGGAATTTCTGACATGCACCAACATTTAAGGGGTGTGGTGGTCAAAATTCAATGTGAACATGCTTTAATTTTTCCCCAGATGTGTTTCTTGACATTGTCACTCTATGACTGGATTTGGAGACCATTGCTTTAAATGTTTACATCCAAGACAAAAAGCTTAATTTCCACCAAATATGGCTTTTAATGACTTTATAATTACATCACCAAGTTTACCTCTAGCACAAGCAGAACTGAACATATTTACACATTCCCATTGCTCAAGAAAAAACCAAAAACACAGCAGGCTCATAATAAAAACAAGTGCATGTCTAAAAATACAGTAATTATGTTGCAAGAACATCATAAGAGCGACCACTTCATAAACATCGAGCTTTTCCAATGGTACCGACAGAAGCTGCATTATTCCCAGTGACTACTAATGAAGAGCTGCTGTCATTAACTGGAATAAATCATTCATAAGAAAACAATTCAGTAATAGTTCCTCGTTAAATCCTTTTGGGCATTTAGTTTGTAATGTATAAAACTAAATCACTTTCCTTCCACTGTGTGCAAGTGAGAAGCACTATTTCCTTTCAACAAGCAAATACAGAGCCACTCTATTAACGGTACTGCAAATAGCACAGATGGAAAACAGAGAGGTACTCTATTTGATTCTGATGATCTATTATTTTGTTTCTTCTTCTTAGTTATTATTATTAGTTGTGGAAGTAGTAGTAAGAAAGTATGGATTTCATATTGATGTCAAACTGGATCATCTTTAGTAAACTTCCTTTCCCCATCTCTTGACTCTCTGGTACAGATATGTGAATAACCTGAAATACATTTAAAAAAAATATTGCAATTAGATTGTGCACTAAAACATTTATTGCAGCCCTCCTATACTTAGCTTTCTTTTACCATCCTTCCGACTGATAAACTTTACTCTTAAAGGTGACCTTTTATGATTCCTTCAACCAGTTAATATAGGTCTATGGTCTATACAAAACATGTTCATTACAGTTTTATTTTGCACAAAACCATTCTTAGATAATGAGATTTCGAGCTCCTGTCAGAATGAACTGTTTTAGGCGTCTTGTCATTTTAAATCCAAATCAGCTGCTGCTGACCACGCCTACGTTTACATATGCATGTTTGAAGAGCAGAAGTGGAGCCTCCTGCACACCCAACAAGAATGCAGAAAGCGTTTTATGGATAGGAAGTCAACAACAAAACAATTGTCTTTTCCACAAGTCATTGTACAGTGCATACAGCTGTGAAACCAGCTGACCAAATGTGCTGGAGCTGTCTGATTTTAGTATCAGAACAAGCCAATCAAAATCCAGACTTAAATCCTACTGTGAAGTACTGAACATTTCAAAGCTGACAAGGCACATGAGAAACATAAACCAGTGATGGAAAAATCATACAGGATGGATTTCCTGTAGCAGTCAGTCTTGCAACAATTTTGAGGAGGTCCTGACTGACAGCAATAGTCAAACAGCAATAGAAAAAAAGCAGAATTATTTTTCTCAGAATTCTGACATGTTCAGGATGTTCCAATCCTCTTCCATAGAAGAACTTTAGGGTATCAGTGTTACGATACATTTAAGAGCTGTTTCTATAAACGAAGCCTCCTGGAAAACATTGGAAAACCTTTGTGCTGCAGAGTGAGTTTGGACGTCGTCACTCTGTAAATCATGCGCTCATTTCGCCGTGTGGTCTCCTTCCACCTCTACTCATCCGTTTTGCTGCCGGAGGCTCTTGCTGAACAATCAGATTCCCTTCAGCCAATTTCTGTTTTGTTGAATGTCTAAATGCTTCAAAGCAAATGCCTTTGTGAGATAATTCCCTCTGCAAAGATTTAATTAAGTGCGCTCGGTTTGTTTGCAGTATCATCTGTTCATCAGCATTGTTGCAGCGTTGGAAACATTCAGTCCAATCAATCCGAACAGGCTCCGCTTCTTGTTTGTGGCACTTCTGGCTCTGAATGTCGCAGCCTAATGAGTTTATGAGAATGATGCATGGAAAATCTTGTTTCATGTGGATGAAGGCTGGACTGCTGCTCTTTCAGGAACATGCATGGGTAAATTAGCTTAAATGTTTTAGTAAGCATAAAAATTTCATGGGAAAGTCAACATTTTTTAAACAGCAGAGGTGTTTTTACTTATTTATTTGGAATAAATCTTAGGCTTATTCTTTAAGATAAAATTCCTTCAAACATTTTTCTACACAAAACTCGGATGGATGCTGCTGGACAGGAGGAGCTTTGTGGAAATGGGCGGAGCTTTGCGAGAGCAAGCGTTTAGGCATCCCTAATACCATGGGAGAATCAAGGATTTCTCAAACATGTATGGAAGAATCAAAGTAATACTCCAGGGATGTTTTATGATGAAAGAAGAACATCTTAACATGATGTAAAGTTGATTTTCCATAATACTGCCCCTTTAATTTTGTGGCAGCACACCAATAGCTGTATGTTTTCCAGAACCATGTGTGTCAGTGTCAGATTCATGTAAATAAAACTTGTTCTGAAGCTGCAGTTTAAGATGCTAAGGAGCAATAAGCTGACTCCAACAGAAAGCTCACTGAAATGGGTGTGAGATGTAACATCTGAAAGCCTTGGCTGACTGTGTGAAAACAAGCAAGTCATGAAGATGAAGGCCAAAATATGTCCATTAAAGGGGATGTGATATGCGAAACTCCCATTTTACAGTTCTTTTTTTTTTCTTTACTTCCATTTGGGTTTCTACTACTTCTAAAAACACCTTAAGCCTTTAAAAAAAACATCCTGCTGCTTTTTGGCAACCAATTCATCTTTTTTTTGGTGTCTGGAAAATGAGTCGCTTTAAAAACTTCTTGAATGTTTGGGGTTGTTACCTAGCAACACCAACCCCGTTACCAAGCATCCAAAGCTGAGCACCAGTCCGTTTAGTCAATTGGTTTTACCACTATATGCGCTGTACAATGGCTGCTGGAAAACACAAATGTTTTGTTGTTGACTTACAGTACAATCCAGAAACCACTTTCTGCATTCTTGTTGGTTGTGCAGCAGGCTCCACTTCTACTTTTCAAAGATATATGATTGCATAACTGCCATTCTGTTGAAACCATTTTCATGTGTGAGTGTAAATGTTGAGTTTGGGGGGCGTGGCTAGCAGCACATTATTTGGATTTAAAGTGACAGGATGCCCTGAAACAGCTCATTCTGAAAGAAACTTAAAATAGGCAAAACTGATCAAACTAAAATATCATCTAGGAATCATTTTGTGCAAGAAATGTAGCAAACATGTTTTGTATAGCCCATAGACCTATCCTAACTTGTTCAAGGAAGCATAATGGGTCACCTTTAAGCTTTTCCAACTCCTCCAGGGAAAGGAATGTTCTATATCCTGCTTATATAGCATTAAACAATGTAAAAAAAGAAAGAAAAAAGGTTAATGTAACACTAGAGCAAGTCATCTGAAAGAAATGCATTTCCATCTAGGATATAACACAATTTAGCCTGGGAGCAGCATAAAAGAAACGGAGCAATTTTATTTTAGTCGTTCACCAAGACCCATTTACACGAACAAAGACACCATTAAGGAGAGAACAGCAAAACGCTGTCTTTGCCTGTCCGTCTCTGGTCCCCATGGTGATGTGCTGGGGCACTTAACCTGCCAGCAGGGCGCTCGGTGGGGCTTCCACCCAAACACGGGGGCCTGTCACGAGAGGGAGGTCTGTGGGGACTCAAAACAAAAGGCCACGGGCACGCAAGGCCAGGCACAATCTGTCCACCTCTGCACTTACACAAGCAGACAACACAGACAGGAGAACCGAGTTCATGCTCCGACAGAAATACGCTGCATGCTACATGCAAAGTGACGAATGCAACAGCGGACGTCTCACTACCAAAAACTACTATTTTACTAATACCTCTTATTATGAAAATAAGAGGAAATGATGCACTTAACAGTGGAGTGTCGGGAAGTATGTATGCCAGAGGAATATTCAATGAGAAAATTAGTGCTTTGGAGGGAAACATGGAAAGTCTTTTCCTGAGATAAAAAAACAATGGGAAGCCTGAGGGGATAGTAGTGAGATTGTCCTAGAAAGACTTTGATCTCAAACAAGTCACTGATTCAATAGAAAGCAGATAACTCACATCTTTTTATTCAAGCTTTCATATAATAGAGCATTAAAATTATCCAAGTCTTAAACCATTTAAAAAGGCAAATATCATGTATTAGACCCAAATATAGGTATAAAATAAAATTTCTTTAATTCTTTTCTAAAGGAAATATTTCATTTTAAAAGCACTTTTTTTAAGTTTAACGTTGGGTGTTTAGTCCAGTTAAAATGTAAAAAATGGAATTATATGTATTAATGAACATAAACATGTAAATACATAACATCATAACCAGGTGAGACATTTTTCACCTCTAATCCCATTGGCAGGTTTAGGCTAAAGCACAAAATAAATGCAAGGTTAAAACCGCAAAACAACTACAGAGTAAGAAAAGCATAAAACGACCTTAAAATCTATACATCTTTGCATAAAATCAATTTAGACAGTTTTGGCTTTCCAAGAGGCGTTTTTAAAGATGATTTTTCAATGAGATGGGAAGTGAAAGATCTCTTGTTCGCTCAGATACTTTTTTAAAATAAACTGCTGTAATAGAGCTGGAACATAGCCATAAAATATTTTATTAACCAAGACAGAATCTTGATATTTCACATTATTCCAACTTGTTTGGTGAGAATCCATGAGCATTTAGAATAAAGACATAACATTTGTAAAGTATGATGTAATATTAGGGCCATATTAAGAACATAAACAAATAATTATGAGAATAAAGTCAATAACATGAGAATAAACACATAATATGGCTATTCTTGTAATTTTATCACAAGCAGTCATTCCTCACTGTTGTGAATTACAAATCAGACAGAAAGAGCTCTTAAATTCTTAGGGTGCTGGTTTGTTAGGTATCTCCTCCTAGCAGATTTATCTGAGTAAATCTTAATATTTGGTTATTAAATTGGAGTTGGAGACTTTGCACAATTCACTTTTTGTGTATATTTCTTGATTTCTGTCATGAAAATGAACCATTGTGAGCTGCAAACCGAAACCAAACTTAAAAACATGTACAGTAAACACATCCATACAACAGTTTGCTTTTCCTCTATGTTGAGTCACATCTGTTGAAACAGCGCAGATGCCAATCATGCCCCCAACAAACCGAGTTTCATCTATGGGGAAAAGCAGAATCAAATGCGATGAGTGTCTGTGCTTCTCAAAGAGAGGAGCAGAAAGAGGCAACATCAACTATCTCCTCCCCTGCCAAGACTGCAGTGGAGCAGAGGGCCTCCTGGGAGGCATGGCTGGGCTATTCAATCTCCGAGGCCGACAACTGACAATGAGCATCATGTCCAGGGGATAGAAATCGAAATTAGAAACAAAGGAAATGAAGGCAAAGCACAGCAGGCTGTCGAAGGTGGAACCCATAAGTCAGGACTGTTAGGGATGGATGCTGCCATAGAAATTACCCTCTGATTCATCGTACAGACAGAGTCTAAGATGGGAAACGGGTACTTTTCCTGCCTGATGTAGCTGCATGCAGGTATAAGAATGAACCCACAGTTCAACAAGTTGCAAAATCTCCATTTTTTTATTTTCTTTTTCTCTCAGGTAGTGATAGAGCTGCAGCTTCCTCAGACAAGCTCCTTTGTTTGATGAATAAAAGACAAAAATCTTTAAGATGACTGCTGCAGACTTCAATTATATCAGAGTTACACAGTCAGACAGCGTATTAAGGTTTCTTTATGTCAATAGGTAAATTCTCATTGGAGCAGACAGAAGTCACATCTGACGTTCCCCAAGGTTCAATCCTGGGACTCCTGATATTTAATGTCTGTGTGCTCCTGTATAACATTAGTTACCATAAGTAATGGTGACATTATGATGTCAACAAGTGACTCTGAACCCACCTGTACTGAACAAATGCTTAGAACAGGTAAATATATGGATGTGCCGTAGCTTTCTCCAGCTGAACAGAAACAAAACTGAAGATATTATCTTGGGACATAAATAATCACATAAAGACAATTACAAAGTCAGCCTTCTATCTCCTGAAGAACATTTTCAGGATTAAAAGAGTAATGAACTGCCTTGTTGCTGAAATGTGCCATATAAATAAACTTAAGAGTCCAGAGAGAATGATTAATTTTAATATACCATATTTTTCAGACTATACTCCCTCTGCTGCGTCCTTGTAGAAAACCGAGAGCAGCAGAGATACTGCCACTTAGTAAGTACATAGTGCTTTATTTATTTGTTGCACCTTTTATTTTCCAACATTTCTGTGAAGTGTTTTCTTCAACAGTGGGTTCGTATGAAAAGCCCTTTTGCTTATTTGGTTAATTAATTGATATACTTTGCAGTTTAATGGCTGAGTTTCTGTGTTTTAAATGGGAAGGGAGCACTTTGTAAATACAGGATTGACTAACTGATAATGGTAGTAAAGATTTCACAGTTTCAATTGTCAGATTGAATGATGTCTCTTCACTGAGTTGTAATGACACTAATTGGTCATGCAGGTATTGTTTTGTTGCAAAATAGAAAAGCAAAAGATTGGAAGCAGAGTTTAAGTGAAACAGAGTGTTTTATCCATTACAAACTAACTGTAGAATGCCTCACAGGCGCGAGGAGAAAGGCAGTGTAATTCCAGTCCTTTGTAATTCAAATGGACTGGGCTGATCCCCCACTATGCATGGTGATGGGCAGCATATTGGAGGGCAGCGCGTCCTAATAGGATGGACGAGGCGAAAGAATCTTGGCCAGGCAACAGACAAAAGCCCAGCAGACCAGAGGGTCCTGTAAGTGCAGCGCCAAGTCTGATTCATCAACTTTTACACTTCAAATAAAAGTGAGTGCCGTGTGCCAGCTTGATTATCAGATGGGCCCGGCTGCATTACAGGAGACGACACGCTACATTTCCTCTGATGTCGCTGCTCTGCAGTGGATTTGCGGGTTCTTTTTGAAGATGGCTTCCAATCAGGTTTGCAAATATTTGCTGCTATCCGGAGAGGAAAGAGCAATTCTTCTCAGGCTCCTTACCCGAATGAAAAACACAGATCTATCCCAGGTTACCTCGAACACTGAGTTTTTGCTTTCAAGTGGATGTAGATTCAGGTGTGATACGAATAAGTGTCACTAGGTATAAAGGGTATAAAACATTTTTTATTCTTGGGTATTTATATTACACTACTCATGTTGATATTGTTAAACAAGGCCTTAAAACCAAATCTGAGCTAAAATTTAGCCTTATTTAATTAGCTGTCAGTGTTTTTTGGGAAGTTTAATTTGGCAGCATAGCAGTAAAAAAATTGAAAGAAATGTTGTAAAATTATGTATTCCAAGATATTTCTCAAATTTTAATTGGTGTACTGGAAAAGCATTAGTAGAGCCTCCTGCACATCTAATAGGAATGTAGCAAATTATTGTGTAGAATAATTTTTGAATCATGATTTCTGATTCAATTAAAACCCAAAACCATAAATCCAAACTAAAGTCAGTTTAAAAGATTGCAACCTCAGGATTAGATTTAAATGTTTAATTTGAGAGTAACTTTATGAAACCAGGACTGTTGCATTTCCACATCACTCCTGTCACTTTCAGAGATATTTTTTTTTATATATTTTGGGCTCATTTTGTTGAAATTTTATGTTCATTTGGTGTACATTTTTGTATTCGTTCTGTAAATTTAACACTCTAAGACTCCATAATTTAATTTCTAGTGTGTAAAACTGTCCTTGAGCCAAACAACATGATTTTGTGGCTTAGTTTATTGTTGAGTAGGAAAAAAAACTTTTCCTTTTGACTTATGACAAAAAGTTTGGACACCCCTGGTGTAAGTAAATACTTAAAGAACAGCTAGCTGGGTTTAGAACAACGTTTTAATGTTTTTTTTTTCACTTTTATCCATCATTAGCTTCTCCTGAAGCCACTTGATTTGGCTGAAAGGAGCATCGCACCTTATGGGAATCATGCTGCAGCAGCACATCTGCCTTATTACCATGGCCCTGCTAACAGCATTAACTTGAGATAAGATTGTTACAAGATTATTAAGCATGTTATTTGGTATGGATCACTAACAAACACCGGCTGTTGTAATTTTCTGCTAGCACAGTGGATTTGTTTGGTTAACAGCTTCTTATGCAGGAGGTAGAAAGGCCTGGGGGCTCTTGAGGCAGTAATCCACTCAAAGTGTCTTAACACAAATAATGCACTTAGACTCAAAGACACAGAAATCCTCTTTTAGTTAAGGGCACTCATTGTTTGTGTTCATCCCAGATTCCTTTGCTTCATAAAAACAGCAACTCAAAGATCGCTCGAGTGGCTCTAGAAGGGTAAAGGTTGAATGGGAAAGGATTCGCAGCACCTGCCCTAGGTACCATATTAAAGCTCCACACTATGGGTTGCATTAGTGTATCCGCAGGCATCCACAGCAAACACAGTGGGGACCTGAAAATCACAGCCCTGAAACCAGCGCTTGTCCAGTGAAGGTCACGGAGCGGAGACGGTATCTGCTCCAAAGGCAGAACTGCTTGAATAGATGAATCACAAGTGGCCGGAGCATCAAAAAGTTGCTTCTTTGTGCCTTTTTCCTTTCCGGGGAGGAATTTTCTCATATAGAATAATGTCACATTCAAAGAAAGTAATGTGACTTTTGCAAGGACAACAACAAAGACCAAAGTTAAACTGTTCTGTTGCAGAAAGAATCAAAATGAACACTTAAATGTACACCATTTCATGTTCACTACCACACATTTTAAAGGAGCAGTTTTATGTATTTTCCAGGCATATAATGGCATTTCATAGCACAATCAAGTAACTGTGCCACCTTCAGAAGAGAATTTGACTTTGTACTTTAAGGCATTGAAATTGGGCCTCTGTCTCTTTAAAAACTCCTGCTCTTTCTGACACTATGCATTCAGGAAGTTATCACAACATTGAAACTCACAGTGTGTGGACTGGCACAAAACAACGTCCATTGGGTTCTCCTAGTTAGAGAACCCAGGGTGGGGAATGCCTTGCTAATCCAAATTAGCGGCTCTAAATCTGATCCATCGTCGTCTAATGTTTTTCAGTTATTAGTGTCATTGTTAAAATTTTTCTGTCACAAACTGTGTTCCTATTGGACAATTTCTCTCTGTCATGACTGTTATATGGAAGAGGATTAGAGCCACTGAAAAGAAAGAAAAGAAATAAATAAAATGCTGACTGGCCTAGTAAAGCAGTCAAAAAATACTTGATACCTGAAAAAAGCTACTTATGTATAGAAAAGTATATGCTTTGCTACGTCTCACCTCTAAAAATATGTATTTCTAACTCCTACAGTTGGAGTACAGAGAAGAAGGAGGTTTGCTTTGTCTACCTGAACATGAAGGTTGTTTCCAGCCAGACCAAATTAAACTATATGTTTTTGATAATATCCAGCTGCTGGTTAGTGGATGCTTATTAAAGATGGCTCCAATCAACTGGGGATTAGTCTCAATTTTCAGTTTATAAATCCTGAGCAGATCTAATAAAGAAACGGCTTTAAATATGTCAGACAGATTTGAAAATATGCAAAAACAAAGCTGTCAACTCCACTTTGCTTGCTGCAGACAGAATGTCTTTAGCTGCTTTTCTATTGCAAACTTTGTTGATATTCCTTTAATGTCGAGAAAACACAATTTTGGTGTTTTCTTTTAACTTAGGAATGCACTTAAAGTCACACGTGAATAAGTTTGTTCATGCAATAAGCCTTAAAAATCCTCTTATCGCCTTTTGTCGTCGTCTTTTAAACCAGCAGTAACATAACATGACTCGTGTGGTGCGAAATATGCCTTTTCATTACAATTTTGTGAAATACACGAATTTTGAAGAAGCTGAAAAACATCCTTGTGCCAAAATTTATCAAAAAACTTTCCAGCTTTTCCATTAAGCAAATTTACTGTCATGACTCTAACTTGTGCAATTTTATTGTCAATAAAAATGCATGCATTATCAAAATAAAGCACTGACTGTTTTGTTTTATGCTGCTTATTTCACAGATAAAAACTTAGTAACTGTGTTAAATGGGGTTTTGTGGGACTAGCAGTGTGTCATAACTAACATGAAATAATGTGGATAGTTCCCTACATGCAAACTTTAAGTAAAAAAAACCAGCAAATATCCAATTTGACAAATTCAGGGAGAAAAAACACCACATAAAACATATAAGGATGAAAACATTAAGATTGTCTTGGCTCGGGAAGCACCATATTTAACATGATATAGAAAAGTATTTCAGATTTTAACAATGTTTTTTAACATATAACATGACATTAAAACTGCAGTATGAAAGTTTTATAAAGAAGCTAAATTTTATAAGTTACACACTGCAGGTTTAAAGGCTAATCTGGAACATATTTGTACAAAACATACAAGTTTATGTAGAAAAGTAAGTCAGATTTCAATAACACTATTGGACAGGGTGCGCATATGACTGTCATGAGATAATATGTAAAACAATTGTATTATAAAAGTTACATTCGGCAGCGTACATGTTCAAAAAAGTTGATAAAAATCTGACACTTCTAAATCATTTTATCTTTTAGAGAGATATGTTTAAGCTGCTGAATGTTCTCTTTACAACAAAATGTTTTTTTTTTTAAATATTAGTTTAAACTGTCACTATATTATTACATTGCAAACAATAAAACATCAGACAGATAATCAGTGAAAAACACTGAGCCTCGTCTTATGGAGAAGACAAACTGCTGTCTTATCTTAATAACTGCGGGACAAAAGCGACTAGAACCAACACGGCAACGGTCCCCGATCTGGGCAGCTCGTTATTAGAAAGAAGCCCAGTGGAGCTAGTTAGAGGACGACTGGAAATGCAGTAAATAAGGTTAATTGGGCGATCTGTCAGAGCCGGAAAGATGCTCCCACTGACATGGAGCAACTGGAACATGATTTCACCCTCTGTGCCTGCACCTCGCCCCTCTCCTGTTTGCGCTCATTAGCATGTTGAAGGGTTGATTTGGTGGCTAGGGTGGTGGAAACAGTAGCTAAGGTGTTCTTCGGTGAAACCATAGGTGCTGAGCAACGAGAGTTTCAACCTTCCTGCAGAGTAGCGCTGCAGTCATGCCCATTTGAGAAAAGCTTACAGAGGTTTTAATACATTTCAGGTAAAGCTAAAACAGATGGTTTCACCACAGCACAAACAATGTTAGCATTAAATAGGTGTTGCACAGCTGCATGCCATAAATACTGCACTTTTATTAATCATTTTTACAATGCTTGCAAGAACTAAGACAGATGCAATTTGAATGTAGTTATTAAAGGGAACGTAGTATGCAAAATTCATGTTTTGCATGTTTTTGTACTTCCACTTGGGACTCTACTGCTTCTGTCAGCGTCTGTAATCATTGTGTAGAGGGTATTTTGGTGATGCACTTAAAGAAATGTAGATAAAAAAGCCATTTCTTGGCACAAAGTTGGAAAATTAGTCATTTCCAAACTCAAATTAGCAAGCACTGCCTGTCACCTAGCAACCCAGCAAAGCCCACACCGTTACCTAGCAACCCAAGCAAAGCTCCACCAGCTGGTTTCATCATTATATGTGCTGTACAATGGCTGCTGGAAAAGCTAAGTGTTGTTGGATTTTTGTTGGTTTTGTATTCACTTCTGCTTTGTGAACATGTATGATTGCATAATTGCACATATGAAGCCATTTTCATGTGTGGCAGTAAACCCTAAGTTTGGGTGGTGTGGTCAGCAGCAGATTATTTGGATTTAAAGTGACAGGAGCCCCTAAAACAGCTCATTCTGAAAGCAGCTCAAAATAGGCAGAACTGATTAGACTAAAATCTCATTATCTAAGTATGATTCTTTGCATGTAATGAACATTTTTTATAGCCCTTAGATTTATCCTAACATGTTTGAGGAAGCATAATGGATCATCTGTGAAAAAACAAAAGCAACAACAAAAAAACTCATTACCTCTTTAAAATGTTCAACATTTTGTACCTTCAATGTTTAAAGTAGAAACAAATATCTGTAAAGATAAAATTATAAAAACTTTATAGAAGCATTTTTCACTGATATCTTTCCCATTTGTTTTTCAAATTAGTTCAAGCTTACACAGTTTTAATTAAAAGCGTTTTGATGAAAAGGTTGACTGTTGGTTGCATCTGATGCTTCCTTTGGGGGTGTCAGATTGAATGGGGGGTACAAGATACAATGGAAACCTGGATTTTCTTAGCTTTATTTCATGAAACTGGTAACACTATTGGTCCTTCATGCTTCTGGGTTTCTAACACAGTTAGTGTCTGTGAGTGTATTTGACATTCCCATTAGGAGCAGAAAAATCTCCACAACAGTTTAGAGGGCAAAGGCACTTGAAAGATTTAGCCTCGGTGTTAATGAGACTGATTTGACCATTATTTCTACGGGTAGCTCATTAGTTCTTGGTGAAAAACGGACGGTGCTGCAGCAAACAGTTTAAAATGTAAGGCATCACTTGGTTTCCCGTTTGATTTTAAATCCATGTTAAACTTTAACGTATGGTATTGTACCACCTAATGAAGTCCGTAGGTTTGGTTGTTATCGTCAGCAGAAGCAATTTTTGCCTGCTCCTGTTAATGACAGCAGGCAGTTAATTAAAGGTCTCGTCTTGGGGGAAATTTATTTGCCGTCACATTTACTAAGCCAGGACTTCTAAGGACTCTGCTGTTCGTACGTCTTATTAGATGAACAAGGCCGCGCCAAAAGGGTGAATGCATGAAAAAGATATGAGAAAATTAGCCAAGGAAGGTTTGTTGCTCAAATAAAAATTAGGTTTTTCAAAGCAAAGGTGCTACTCAAAAATACCAACCTAAAATAGCCATTGATTTTCTAAATTTGAAGTCTATGCCTTGACAAAGGCATCGGCAATAGAGTGCTCTGCTATTATTTTTCAGTTACTCCAAATTAAAATTCCTCATTAATACATGGTGTGACAAAGGGGAAAAGTTAACTTTTCAATCGATACCTTCAGTAACCCTTTTTGCTGTTACCAACCCGTCCTTCAGTTCAAACACAGAAACAGCAAAACACCTGTTAGCTAGAGTCCAGCAATAAAAGTAAAAATTTTCAATTAAAGCAAGACCTGAATAGGAACAGATTGAAGTTATTTTTTCTGAGAAAAAAAAAGAAAAACAACAAAAACAATCTACAAAATGATTCTGAAAAACGCCTTATTTTCTCCAGAATCGGTAAAGTCAGGAGCTCTTAGATCTCACCTAATCATGCCGATTGTACACGTTTGACCATCCATTTGTACTTATTGTAGCTCCTGTGTTGTGGTGTGCTGGTGGTACAATGTGCTGTGTGTTGTAGTTGTGGCCCAGATGTGGTTTTAATCAGTGCTGTCAATCAGATTAATCAAGATTAATCATTGTGGAAGCTCTGAATGTAAATCTGCATGTTTTATTGTTACAAACCAAATTGAAGATTTCCAGGTTTTCATATGGCAGAAGGTTGAAAAGTAGTAATTTTGTTTTAAACATTAATTTATAGATATTTACTATAAACCCTTTGTGCTTAGATTGAAGAGTAATTCACTGCTGCAATAACCACCTTATACTAAGTAAAATATTACCTCCATCAGCTGTTTTTGGAACCCACCGCTCTGAGTCCCCTCGCTCGTTTTTTCACTTGTGTTTGCGACTCTGCATTGTTGACCGCAGTACAGGACCATGTATTGGGCTCCACACTCCGGAGGCAACGTTGCTCCTTCTTCATTCATTCTCTATGGAACTTGTGTCGCTTGTAATTTGTGCATGTGAAATTTCAAGCTCATAACACACACACACAAAAAGTTGAAAAATGTTCAACTTTTGTTTTCGTCGCAGTCGGGCCCAACGTGCTGAGCTCACTCTGATTGGAGTAAATCTTTCGCCTTTTGCTGTCGATCGTCACTTCCCAGGTGTCGATTCGATGAATCTGGATCATGTCATGTTAATGTGTTAAACTTTTCAGATTAATCATGTGTTAACGGTTTTAATACACCTTGCCAAAACTATGAAGTCCGTATTGGTGGACGTTCAGCCAGTCCTAGAAACCTACAAAATATTTATTCTCATTAAGGCAGGATGCTGCTTTTTATTTTGTGTATTAAGTGAAGTTTGGCCTAAATCAGGGCTGACTGTAACTCTTCAAATAGGTCATTGCTGTTTATATGCTCACATGCTGGATGAGCTAATATTTTCTGTAGCTTATTTAGTCATAGATCAAGAAATAGATTTATATATTTGCGTAAACTCGACATTTAATATGTTTTGTACTGCAGGCTGCATTGAAAGTGTTCATGTTTTGTTACGTGGTTAAAAAGAGCAATGGGGTTCCCGTGTGACAGAGTCAAACACCACCTTAATGGGACAAAATTATGTTCATACAAACACAAATTTCTGCAGGTAAATTCAGGAAATTTAACTTATAGAAACTAGCCAAACCCATGAGATATGATGGTGTTGTAAAACCACGTCTCGAACAAAAAAATGCTGGTATCTAATTAAATCCAGCCTTCTTTTAGCTATAAAATGTGTCCTGTGCTTCCAGTTGGAGCTGCAGCCAAAATGCCTTTGATAAAACCCTGCCAACAGCATTCCTCTGCAGTAAGACCCCCTGCATTCCCCCATTCCTCAGACGTCCCCTTAAACTCCTCACAATACAATCCACCAACAAGGTAAGAGCTGTGTTTTCTCTACACTAATTAAAAACAATAAAAATGTCACATTTGAATCTAAAATAACAGCTCAAATTAGAAGAAAATTGCTTTGTTTCTTTCATTTTTCTAGCTTTATCACCGGCCTCAAGCAGTGTTCTTAATTCTGGTGCAATAGTTGGTACATAAATAGTTTGCTTTTCTTCCTTTCGGCGCAGCGTTAGACCTTTTCCAAACGAGTTCCCCTGCATTTGATGTTAAAAATTATTTTAAATCTTTTGTTTCTGCTGAGGCAAAATAGCTGATTCTGAACCACCAATCAAAGAGCCCTCAGAAGCTAAATTTTATTTTTGGAGTGTTTTTCCTGCTCTGACGGTTTGTGTTTAGTAAACCACTTAGTCAAATCTTACTGTGCTCCAGTTTCTCTTCAGCTGAAGTTTTAAAAGTGTTGCAGATGTTTAGATTTAGTTTTTGTAGCTCTGGTTAATAAGTAGGGCCATTGTAAATAGAAAAAAAAATAACGGAGGAGTAAATTTCTGCAAAAATTTTGGACTTTTGAATCTAAGAAATCTCTCGCTCTCTTTTTTTTCTTTTTAAATTAATCCCAGTCTTTTCAATGCACATTTTTGAATTTTGAAACTCTGAAGATTTCCAAAAGTCAAACATTTTCATCTTATCAAACTCAGAAATGTCCTGTTTTTCCAGAAAACTTCTGAGATTAACTTATACAACTGTTTTTTTCTTTCAAAATTTACACCTTTCAAGCTCATAATTGTGATAATTTACAGCAAAATGTCAACAACTGCATTAACAGATGCTCTTCAGTTAAAACAAGATGTTTTGAACCAAAATGGGGACAAGAATTTCAGTTTCTTGATGTACTAGACTCAGTCTAGAAAGCACTGACATTCAAGATTTTCATTTGTACAAATTAAAAATATATATTTAGAAAGTGACACATCGTTCTTTTCATACTTTGTTCATGTCTGTGGCTGAAATGTGACTAAAAAATTCAAAAAGGTAACATTTTGTAAGGCATTTTTGCTTGGATATGGAAATCTCAACCCTAATAATTCCAAAAAAAGGACTTTATAAACTACATAGATACTGTTAGCCACTCAAAGAAGAACAATCTTGTAGTAAAAGCTTGAACCACAGAAAGGACTTTCCTGTTTTAATGCCTCCCATTAAGCCATTTAGCGATAATGAACCAAGCACTATATCCACCATCTCAGACCTCGTTCTAAATCATATTTTAATCAACAGAGTGGCCTTTCTAATATACACTTACGCCAAGGAGTGTCAGAGCGAGTGTGACCTTGGCCGGTGATGTATCTGTCATTGCTTTTATTTATACACCCATCTGTATGAGCAAGCATCAATAAATCCTCCCTTAAACTTTAAAGGCACTTGTGCTGAAAAGACGAAGCCGTCACCTGACAAGGGATGGGATGACTTTACGAGCAGGAGGACAAAACCACATAAAGTAGCTTTCTGTAAGTGATGTATGAGTGATGTGCGTCAGAGGTGAACCGGCTCCAGTGAAAGAGCTGCAAAAGTGGGGAATAAATAAACTGGACGGTCCAGATATTTGTGGGAGGGAGCCGTCTACAATATCTGGTGCTTAAGAAGGAGAAAGTAGATAAGATGGGAAAAGCTGGGCAAACAGAACAAATTTATACTCCATAAAACAGAGATAATCCTATTTATTCTGGGATTTTTAGAACATGACATTTGGAGCGTTTGTTTTATGTTGTGAGGAAACAAAAACATTAAAGTGTCACATAAAGGAGTGTCTTTTACATTTAATGTTCAATATTCCAACACTTTTAGAAAAAAACCAAGACTAAGTCTTTAATGTTCACTTTAAAATATGACTAAATTAAAGTTACTGTGGATTTATGGCAGACATTTCCACAGTGAGAAGGCTTTAAATATAAAACCTTGAAAAAATTGAGAAGAGATTGAAGGAAGGAAGGAGGAAGATAAAAAAAACATGGACAAAAAGAAAGGCCATAAGAAAATAAAGATGGGGTAAACAAAAGAAGGATCAACAACAGATGAAGGAAAAGAAAGGAAGAATACAGAAGAAACAAAGTAGGAAAGAAATAAAGTAAAGAAGATACATACATTCAGGGGGGGAAGTACAAAGAGGAAAATGAAAACAATTTTTCCATACTTATCCAAATCTGGGAAATACTTCAAACCAATTAAAAACTCTCCAGGTTGCTCAGAAATCCTGGATATTTGACTTGGATCAACTTTAATGTGATTTCTTTTAGTCAAAATGTCATAAAAAGAAAAGCTTTTTATGTAAAACCGGTCATACAAACAATGTACTGAACTTCCATGTAGATTTTAATCCATTTCATGTTTTTTATTAAAAATATCATAATAGAAAGGTATAAAGGTCAGGGAGTATGCAAAATTAGAGTTGAGTAAATATCAATCTTTAATTGCAAAAAATAGACTTTTTTATTACAAATAAGATATTTTCTTTTCTAATTTTTAAGTCATAGCTTTAACAGTTACTAAAATAAAATTTTACATCCTTGATTATGCAGAAGAAAGAAGAGTTTGGCATACAAATGAAGAAAAAAATAAAAAAAACTAATATGGTTTGTGTTTTTACGTCTTATAATATCCAGAAAAGCCAAATTACCTTTTATCACAGGCATATTTTTGGAATTCGAATCTGATTTTACATTTATATATGTCTTTACATTCAAGTAAATACCCTCCATCATAATACAAATGTTCTCACAAGAAATAATCGAAAAGTAAAATGCGTAAATACAACAAAAATGAACCTGAAGCTTCATAGTTAGCCTCATAGCTAGCCTCGTGCTAGCGGCTAACTTCGCACTTAGCATTAGCATCATTAACACTGTTACATAGCTCAAAATAAGCTTCTTCAAACACTATAACATAACCCAGTGTTGCATAAAACAACTAAAATAACCAACTTTATTAATACTAACCGTTAGTTCCACACCCAGACTCAGAGAAGTGACTTTCTGTGGTGTAGCATGTTGTGCTATCTGTGTATACACACTGAAAAGGTCTGGTAGTTAATGCTGCAGTAGCTGAAAACCACCACAAGGGGGCAACTTAACTTAGAAACTGACAGGATTCGGAGGAATGATAATTTAAAGAGTTAATAATAAATGTAAATGGATATTTTTATATCTGGTAATTTGATTTGACAATAGAAACTGCAGAGGAACCAGAAGTGGGCAATGATTTCCCCAGATAACTAGTTCCTGGATTGGATTCCAAGCTTTTTATGAATGAATGAAGGCCATAAAAATGTTAATTTTATTTTAATTTAAAGAGATAGGCCACATTTTTCATATTTCAAAGCTTTTTAGAGCTACCTGCTCAACAAACTGAACTTGAATTGGTGGCATACATATTTTACAAGATCAGATATGTCCTTATAGTTCAAAAATGAAACTCCATGCCTTCCACTGCTTGTATAATCAACTCCAACCCATTCGTAATCCATTTAAATGTCCCTCATTTGACACTAATAAACGCAAAAAACAAACAAACAAACAAACAAAAAAAAAACTACAAAAATATTTGGCATGGGGATACAAATGGAAAATGTGTCACATTTATTTAAAACATTTATTTCCACTAACTGTGGTGAATTAAATTCTGTATTGAGACACATGAGGGTTGCATAGCTGCGAAAAAGAACACTGAATCACTGCTGATCTTGCCGCTGTTTTCCAGCCTGCCTAAAATGGAACACCCTTCTGCTATTCATCATATGCTACTCAATTATGAATGTCTGAAAACTTGAATGTGCTGCAGTAATATATTTTCAGAGGATGAAGGAAGAAGGAGTTTTGCTTGGAAAGCTAAAGAAACTCAAGCTGCTATTAGAGAGGGGAAAAGACTTTTTAAACCAAATCAAACCATATTTTGCCTCATAAAAGAAATACTTAGAAGCACACATTTAACACAAATATTAATGTATATTCAAATGCTAAATAATCTAATCAATCATTTCAGTCATTCTCCTTTATTCAAGATTAAATAGTGATGGCCAATCAGTTGTATAAGTTTCCAGACCTAATAAGCCAAGCTTTCTTTGACTAAAAACATCTAAAGAAGCTTTATATATACCCAATAAAGTCTTTTAATTATGATACCATGTCCCTGCCTTTGTAGTTACAGATCTCCAGTAGAAACATCCGTTCTGAAGAACTAGAAGCATAACTAGACCTTTTATCTCCAAAGAGAAAGTTTCCATTTTTATTGAACATACCCGTTTTTACTGACACAAAAACTAGAGTATTTTGTTCCTGTTTTAATTTTTTTTTTTTTCTTCTTTGGTAATTTCGTCAATTTGCTTCTTGTTGGTTCGACTTTGTGCTGCGTTTCAGAAGGAAAATAACGGGGAGAACTACCAATTAGCCATACAGTGTTAGACCAGCCCTTGACCTGTTGGGATAAAACCTTGCCATTAGCTTGCAGAGTCTCGTTATGTAGTTCATGTTTAATTAAAATCCCAAATTTCCCAACTTCAGAATCAGCTTGTCCTTGGAGAACTAGTGTTTTAATAAGCTTCTCAGGATTACTCTCTGCTGACTCATATTGGAGAATGGTCTTTATTTACAAGTCTGGTTCCAGATTTCCATCGTTTAATCCATACTAAATTGTGCTATTACTCCCTCGGTTTGGCTAATACAGAACAAACAGTCCTGGGTTGAATCAAGCCTCTGAATTTGCTGGTTTAATTTCAGCGTTAATCAACCCTGCGTATTGTATTGACTTTAAAAAAACAGCAAAACCAAACAGTCTTGGACAAAAAAACATGTATTTTAATAAATGAGCCATTATCTGTAGGATATGGTTCACCAAAAAAGTCCATAAAGGTTCAATAATTCATAGAGTCTGTCTTTTTGGTAACACAAATCAGGCTTACTGCACTGCATTGCATTAATAAATGGTTGTAGCAGCCTTGGAGACCAATTAACCAACCAAACATGTGCAATTGGTTCAAGTGGATGCCGAGTGCTGAACTATGTCAACATGAAACGACAACAAAGTCAAATTTTCTGCAAGTTTAAAAAGGATTGCTTGTTGCCACAAATTGGAACAACGGCCACTGACCACATAGCTTTAGTGTGGGTTTCCATTTACATTCACCTCAAAGCTGGATAAACATCCTGCAGTGAAGTAAAGTCAGCCAGAAACTTGATGGTCTTTGCAGTGCACTCTGGATTCATATGACTCTCCATATTGAACATCTATGAATCTTTCATAAGAACGCCATTGTGGCGGCAATGATAGCAACGGTGTTAGGAGTTGGTGGTGGAGCATGGCAGCCTTGCAATGACTGCAATGTAGTAGCTTACCACCATTAGCTTGTGAATGTGTGAATGACTGAATGTTGAGTAAAGTGCTTTGGAGTCCTCTGGACTTGACATTTACCATTTGTGGCAGCGTATTGGGCAGCATCAATGGACAGGCACCTATTATGTCTGGTGCATAATAGGTGCCTAAAGGGATAAAGGGGTAAATGAAAAATAGATAAATGAAAAAGAGAAATTGGGAAATTGATAATATGAAAAATAAATAAATGAAAAATTGGTTTAATGAAAAAGCTAAATTATTTATTTAACACCAGCACCAACATGGCATGATCTATGAAAATGAAAGCAGAACTAAGGTTCCTGACCCATGCTTTCAGGGTGTCTGTGTGTCCTTAAAAAGTCTTAAATTCATCCATCTAAAATTAAGGCCTCAACATATTTATTTAGCCTTAAATACTTTAATCGCAGATCTTAAATTTTGCCGTATCTCGTCTGTGAAAGGCAATTGAGGCTACCGGTAACTAGCTGCTAATATACCCTTGCTAACCAGACAGCTAGCTTTTTTGCGCCTATCAAGGCTACGTGGAATCTGCAGTTGATTGGATAATTTTTGTTTTTACCACTGACTCACTTCTGTCTCAAACTCTTAAGTTTGGCAATGCCTGATTGTAATACACCAGGATCCCATAACCATCCTCTATATTTAAAGCTTTTTCGGGCTTAAATTTAATTCAAGGTGACATTAGAAAGGCCTTAGAAAGTCTTAAATTGGACTTGCTGAAACCTGCAGATACCCTGGCTTTGCCTTTGACCTCAACCTGCTCTGGTAGTCCTCAAGATAAGTTACTGCAATGAGTCTTTGCAGAAACTGGGTCCAATTTCAGAAAAAAAAACCCCATGTTGAGTGAATACTAAGCCTGAAATTTGATGGTGTTTGCAGAGTCTTTGTTAGATCTTAATGGGTGTAATAGGAATACAACTGGCTTCTCATTTTCAGCTTTTTGAAAATACAAAACTTCTACAGCAAGGCAGTAGCGGGTTATCTGTAAAGTGGGGACCATGCATATAACTCTTGGTTAATCACTTGATAGCTGGAGCTAGACTGGCCTAGCTGACCCATGCCCTGGTTTTGAACCCTCTCTCTGCATTAGCAAGGTTCTGAATAAGTTATTGTTATTTCCACTGCTGCTGCCACTGGCATCATGTCCTGCTACAGGGATAAATCTTTTTATCAAGTACTGAGTGGAAAAAAAGAAATGATTGCCTTCACACTAAAGGGGATTTTACAAATTGCTGCAATCAAACCACATCCACATAGGTCATTTAGGTCGTTGAGAGTTTAGTGGGGTCTTCATCCAGTGTGAAAGGGGTCTTCATGTCTCCAGAGGTGTTTTGTAAGATGATCAGCTAGCTCTTTCAGAACGTTGTGTTACACAGTGTGTAATACCAACATGTTTGTCCCAAATATGTTGCTTCCTGTATGAGGGATTGCTTTATGCAGCAGTGCAAGTTGAAAACAAAGAAGAAATAGCAGCTTGATAAAATATGCATAGTGTTTAATCACCTTCGTCGAGTCCTTGCATGGATCAAATTGACAACTTTAGGAGAACATTGAAATCTGCCACTGCAGAAAAGACTCCTGTGGAGAACTTCAGCACAGAACAAAGAGAAAATGGCAGAACTACCACCAGGGAGGCACTGAAAGTGTCAACTTCTAAAAAACCAAAAAAACAAAAACGCTTTGATGGCTGCCATTTCTGCCAATGTCATACATATTTTTTTCTAAACAAAACACTGACAGAATTATGTAACATTTTTAAATCACAGAGTGATTTGTAGGATATTTGCAAACAGAACTAGATGAACAAAATCCAGGAGTTCAGATATTCTTAATTAGAGATTATATTTCCAGTCCTTCAACTAGTTTAGCCCTTAGATGCATTTAATGTCAACTAAAAGTCTTGAGCTAAATGTACAACTTTGTAGTGAAATGGTGTTTACAAAGCACACCAAAATTGACAAATTAAAAATTCTTTCAGCCCACAAAAAGCGAATTATAAACTTTTGCCATTTATTCGGTTTTATCTGCTTACCAAGCAAAAAAATTAAAAGATTTTTCTTAAAGAAAATGGTAATATTTTCTTACTGGATTTGCATGTAAACCATCGCAGATCCAGAAGATAAAAAACATCCCGCCACTTTTGCATTAATAAAATTTAAATTTTGTTGGTCTAGAAAACAATTAGTCTGTTTTCAGGAATAAGAATGCAGCAGCTATGAGTTTGCTCATTCTGTGAAAACATTTGCGTTACTTTAACTTGGCCAACATTAATGAATAAGGATTGGTGAAAATTTGGGAAAGCTTTAGGGATATTAGACTAATAAAAATGCATGGTTGATGTTTATTTACCACAATTGACCGATGTGTCAATAAAGCTTCTGAGTAGAAGGAATCTTAAGCTTATAGACTTTTTTTCTCCCACTAGGATGAGATCAATATTTTCTTAAGATAATAAAAAACAATCCTTGTTGAAGAAACATCTAGGGGAACTTGATGTCTATACATCCATTCACCTAAGATTTATGGAGGACCAATCCTGGCATAGTTAAGAACAGATACACAAATAAATTCAAGCTGCAAGCAGCATTGCAGGCCCTTGCAGCTCAGCGCCGCTCCAGCCTTATTGGGGTCAGAGATGGAGCTTTCCAAGGAAAAAAAAGTCACTTCCTGTTCTGAGGGGGCGGGGCTTAGATGACGTCAGGCATCCAACCAGGATCACTCAAGTTTGGTGCCAGTTGACCTTTTTATGTGAAAGTTATAGCATTTCATTTGCTTTGGCGAGTACGTCAAGTTTGCCGCTCGGCCACGCCCCCTGAACACAAATAAAACTTAGTTTTTTTGATAACTTTTAAAACCCCACCCCTTACCTGCATCTTGATCAAGAATGAAGCAGATAGGTTGAAATCCCTAGAGCGAGTTCGTTAAAGTTAGAGGCGTGTAAAAGTGAAAAGTTGCCAAAATGTGCCCTTTGACCCAAAATGGCCGGGGGTACCTCCAGGACTTTTTTTCTTGATTTGTGGGGGATCTACCCATGTTCCTAATTTCAGACCTACAGTTTGTCCTATCTCACATTAAGGAGCGCTGTAGAGCAGTTTTTGCAATTCCACTGGAATTCAAAAATTTTAGTTCGGGGACAATTTTGAGTGAAGTTTGGTGAGTTTTTGAATATGTTGAAGCATCCAAAAATTTGCAGAAATTGTTGGAAAAATAACACGAAATCCTGCGATTGTAACAAGCAAAACGAATGACAAAACAAAGATTTCTTTAAGAATTGCTCCACTAAGTAAGTTTAAATGTTAATGACATCCTGCACCAGATCTTTGGATGGAAGCTGATTTACTTCAAGTATCACAGAATTACAGAAGTTTAAGACTTTAAAATGCTTAAAGTCCTGGTTCTCACCGACACCAGCAGACAGGAAGATGCTTTTTAAATAATGAACATGCCATGTTGCATTCAACTGAACTTAAATAAAACATACTTATAAATGTGATTGCAGTAGCAAACCAAAGATTGAAAAAAGACATCAATGCCAGGGCAGGATCTAATAAATTAAAGTCATCTTCTTTTGTACACTAATCAGAGGAGAAAAGAGGCAGATTTACTGTGTGGCTGCAAATCATAAGTACCGCAGGCAGGTGTGGTGATTTACAGACACAGACTCATTTCAATAATGACCAAAGCCGTCACCAGGAGCAGCGCAAATTAGCATAGAGTTGCAAACAAATAGACCTGTTAATAACCAGGAGGCTGTGATTCATCAGCTGCACAGTTTGTTTCCTATAGCCAGAACTCAGGATTTATACGCACCAACCTGCACTTAACACCAACCACCTTGGCTCAGACGGAAAAAAATAATCACTGCGACTTCCACTTACATAAGTAAATTCATGCTTCCACATGAGTTGGATAAGGGTTTAATCCCTTAACGCAAAAATGACATTAATTAACATAAAAAATACAGCTATTACCAGTTTCTGAGATGACAAACTGATCATAAATAAAAAGGAAAATGTTAGAAAGCCAACATAATCTGACAACTTTCTATGTTCGTTTTATAAAAACAAGCTGATTACTCTGTCTTGGTTCGTCCTGACACTGAATGTACAATTAAAAACGGCAAATCCTGCCTCTTCAGACAGTGTGACTAAAGTGCTCGTCACAGAAATGGAAGCCAGACAGAATGCATTATGGCGCGGTTCATCTAATGGGTTCGAAAACTAGCAAACAAACAGAAACTATAATGGAAAAAAGTGATCTGACATGAAAGTAGATGTAAATCAGAGGGTGAGGCGCAGTCATCATCTTGAACCAATTAATTTGAGTGTTTTTTGAATGCAGGCTTTCTGCACGCTGTGCCATTTTCAATGTTCTCCAGCAGTGCAACAATAGTCTTTGTTTACAAAGAAGATCTCAAGTCAGAAGTGCAGGAAGTGACGCACGTGGATATAAAAAGCTTCGTCCCTGTGTTTTCATGCAACACTTCATGTACAACCTGTTCTACCTTATTCTGCTCACTCAAATAGACTAGATTACAGTAGTGAAAGGCAGAGTAAACCAATACCTGTGATCTCATAGCCAAAGATCTCTGCAGATTCTTTCTGTAAGTCAGAACATAGTTGGATTTCTTACTTTCTAATGAATAATCAGATTAAGCTTTCCCTATTTTAGGTCAGGTAGGATTACCAAAGTTATATATTTGCAAAACACCAGAATATTTAGTGGTTTGTCAATTTCTAGAGGTCTGAAGACGCCATGCTCATCTGTTTGAGTATAAACAGCTTGGAAATGTTCAGCCATCAGGAAAACATTCTGTATCCAAACGACATTGCATAGCTGAACCTGGTAAGACTGCCATTTTTTTTTCTTTTTACAGTGACATAAGTCGAGTATGTAGTTGGGATGAAAACCGATTCATCATCAAGGAAGAAAAATATTATCCTAGAGGCTGTGATGTCATAATGCTGAGATAATAATGTTTACAAATGTTTACAAATAATGTTTACAAATAATGTTTTCAAATGCTGCCAGAGAAAAACGGCTCAATTTTTGGAGTCCATTTGTGTTTTGTGAAAAATGGGAGTTTTTGGCTATAAATACCAAAAACTCCATTTGAAGGAAATACATTATACAGCTAGCTAGTTAGCTAGCAAGATAGATAGCTTGCTACCGAGACAGCTAAGATTGATAAATTGCTAGTAAGACAGATATAGATAGTTAGCAAGATAGTTAGCTTTCGGCAAGGTAGATAGCTATAAATACTTGTCTAGCAAGATAGATGGGTATCTAGTACGATAGCTAGGTAGTTAGCAAGATAGATATTTAGCTAGCAAAAATAGCTAGCAAGATAGATAGGTAGCTAACAAGTTAAACAGTTAGCTAGCTTGCAAAAATAGTTAGCTGGCAAGATGGATAGCTAGAAAGACTCAATTGGATTTGTTAGATTTTATCAGGTGAGTCAGAGTAAATTTTTCAAGCAAGAAACTTCCCAGGAGTTTCTGGCATTAAAGGATGAACAGATGTAAAAATCACAATGAATGTTTACTGCTACATTGTGATGGTGCTTGGAGGCTCGTTGATGATGTAGGGCTTTCTCTTCCAGCTACTCTTGTAATCTTATAAGTACGGTGTCTCAGATGGCTCAATGAAATATTAAACTGCAACAGAAATAATTAAATGGATTTCAAAATCACAAAAAGTTTAGCATAACTTCAGTTTTATGTGAATTTATTTTTTATGTCTGTTATATTACTTTCCTAGTGTCTTTTGCATTTTGATGAACCGTCTAGGCATCATGTTAGATTTTAATGCATCACGAACTCCCTTGAAGAGTTTAGTGGCATCAGCCAGAAATTAAAAAATGGGTCGTTACTGGGGCTTTTAGCTGCATAATGATGCAAAACTTATGACCCAATCAACACAAAAAGATCCCAGACACAAAATTAACTTTCTTTCTTCCATTTCCATCCAAGTTCCCAGAATTAAGACCACTAAAAATGCTGTCACTTTAGGAGCACAGAAAGTCATGGAAGTGGTCGCGATGTTTGATTCTATTCCAAACACTGAAAGGCTTTTATGGTACTCAATAAAAAGCATAAAATAATTAGAAATGTAAAGCCAGGTATGACCACAGATTGATTTCTACAAGCCTATGGGGAATAATTGATCAGAAAAACGCAGCATTAAGCCAGGCCTGCCCTCTGAATCTGCGCCAACATCAATTTATGGTATGGTAATTTGCATACATGCCGTATTCACAGGCTGTAAATGAACTATAATGGGAAATCAGGAAGAGTCTGAACACAATGCCCTTCATAATAATGGTCTTCCTTCATTTACGTATACAATATACCAATGTAACACTCTTCAGACTAGGTTAAAACTACATTCAGTGATTTTATGTGGGGGTAAATAGTAATTTTCACATCAGGAAAGTTTTTTCAAGCCGTCTTGTGGACTTGCACTGACATCCGTTGTGATTCTTGAGCTCCTTTGTGGGTTTTCAGAAGCACTTTGTGACTTCTCAGTGTCAGAAGCACGACAAACCCACTGACAATGGCACTCCAATACCACTTCTTCCAACATAACTCTTACTTTGAAGTCCAGTCAGGGGATCAGGCAGAACATTTTAAGAAGTTAATCCCCAATTTCTGCTCAAAATGCGCACCATCCGCTTAATGTTTACCGCAGAGAGGTTCTTTAATTGTCCTGATTTCACCAGTTCAAACTTACAGAATCATGCAGAGATTTTAAGGAGACCACAGGGGAGACATACGCTCTGCTTTGAAATAAATCATGGTTGTTATGGCTGTTAATTTTTTTTCAAACGATATCATTAGCATACCTTTGAAAGGATAAAAACATATATATTTATATTTTCAGCTGAGACAAGGTCACTGTGCCCCCGGTATGATAGCTTAATTAAATTTACTATCCTTAAAGTTTTTGAGGAACGTTATGGAAATACGGCCTTAATTACGTCTCATTTGAAGTGTCATAAAGGGAAAAAAAAAGTCCTCTGTGATTTTTCCATTCAGCTTTTTTTGCTGCCATAAATAAGAAAACTTGGAAATGTATTCGGAAATGCCATCTCAGCTGCTGAAGCCATTTCCTCCTGCCATTACTTTTGTCTTCGGAGAATGACTTTAAATAACTGAAATGCTCTCTGGCTCACTTAGCTGTAAAGAGGACGATCCATTCCTGCTTTGCTTATTAGAAGAAGCTTTTCTTAAAGTTTCAGACTTCTCCCCATTTTTAGAATAAAGCCTGTAAAATCAAATTAGTTTTCCACTAACCATATTAATTTAAATATTTATCTAGATCTAGAAAAACTAACCATATTACATACTTTTCTGGACTTTATCTGTGGGAACCCTAAAGAAGTTTATTGGTTATTTTATTAGCAAGTGAAAGTTGAGGTGTACCCTTGGAAAAATTAAGTGAAATATTTATTAAAAATACTCAGTAAAAATATTTTAAATATATTTTCTAAATACATAAATATATATTTTTATAAATGTTTTTTGTAAAAAATAAAAAATAAAGATTTTTTATGAAATAAATAAAAATATAATTTCATAAAAAAATATTTTACATATTTGTTGATGACCGTATGGTATGAGACAGAATCTGTGGAAATTACCAAGCTCTCTGCCTTCTCTCTGTTCTAACTAGAAATAACCAATCAGAGCCAGGAGGCGGGTCTTAGCGCTGTCAATCACAGTTTCATGTGATGCTGCTCTCAGCTACACTGCAGCTAGCAGATTCTGTTGCTAAAACTAGTTAGCATAATCATCGAAGACGGCAGGTGAACAATTGTTTCTGTTTATCTGCATTTAGCAGCGAGTACACGAGTTTGATTGGCAGCGTTAAGACCCTCCTCCTGGCTCTGATTGGTTGTTTTTGACCAGAAGCGGTGCATTTCTTCAGACAGCAATATAATAGTTAATTTTCAATGATTATCTGCCTCATATTGTACTGCCTGGTTTAACAAATATGTAAAAAAAAAAAAAAAAAAAAAAAAAAAAAAAAACCAAAGATTTAAAAAAAGGGGGGGTTTTTTTTTAAAAACAAAAAAAAAAAAAAAAAAAAAAACCAAAGATTTAAAAAAAGGGGGGGTTTTTTTTTAAAAACAAAAAAAAAAAAAAAAAA
>NW_015112732.1:398514-398881 GCF_001443285.1 Poecilia latipinna
AATGTTTTTTGCCCTCAATTTGTCTTGCTGGGTTTAAAAAAATTTAAAAAAAAAAAAAAAAAAAAAAAAAAAACATACCAAGGATTTAACAATCGTGAGGCTTATTTTCTAGACACTAAAAAATAAAATAAACATATAGCCAATAAAACAGCTGAGTGTTTTTTTTTTATCACTTTGGTAGTTTTTAGAAGCTGTAGAAACCCAAATATAAATACAAAATGTGAATTTTGCATTATAAGTCCCTTTAAAAGTGTTAAACTGAAAGTGGTAGAAGTGTTTAAAAGAACTTTTTTTTAGAGAATCTTCATCCTGTTTTTAATTTATATCAAAATTCATTATTATGGTGTCTAAACATCTTCATATCAAG
>NW_015112732.1:402018-439977 GCF_001443285.1 Poecilia latipinna
AAAGTTTTTAAAAACCTTTAAAACCATTTAAAAATTTGACTAAAATTTTTCAAAAAGAGGTGTAAATGTAACAGAAAGTGTCTGTTGGACCGAGTCCCATTGTGGCCCACAGTGCTAATGGCACGAAATACATTAGCACAAATGCCTCCAAATTTAATTCATTGAACATGAATTGCTTCGACTTCAACAGGATTTCCAACAATGCTTCACAACCAACTTTTCCACACGTCTGGTGTGTCAATGCAAACCCCTTTGAATGGCTTCTGATTCTCTGGCTAATTCAAAGTACAAAGCAGCCAGTCAGGGCTAAAATTAAGGTTCAAAGGGCAGCAACTGCAACAGCACACTTAGAAAAATCAAATATTGGCACAAGCAGCCATCCCTGTTTCAGAGAATTACACGTCACGGTGGGGAATTAAAAGTCAAAACAGAGATTCGCGGAGCTTTGATGCCTAGGACCTTGATCAAATATTGATTGTATGGAATCGTGGTGGAAGTCGAAACTGGACAGAAATCCCCAAATCCACGCTGTGGCGTACCGGAGACACAGGCTTCTGTGATTTAAATATAATTTCCTTGAGTGAGATTAGCGCGTCCTTCAAGCCCCGTCAGCGACTGCTGAAAAGAACCTGCCAAAAGGAAGGAAGGAAGGAGTTTAATTTGCAACTTTCTGCTCTTCTTTCATTTCCACATTGCTGGTTCACCCCGAAATCTCTCTCACACACACACAGACTCGATATGAATAATGGCACTCGGGGTTTGGATTTATCACCAGACACCCCATGGGAGGAAGGGTAAAAACGCATACAACTTAAAGCAACTTTTGAATAATGTAGATTTACAACTCAAATGGCAGCACTCTCCTCTACATTAGCTCTGTACCAGGAAGTTGGTTTAAATGAGTGAAAGTAGTAGTGATTAATGTTCACCTGTGATGGCTTTATGTTGATGCACGTTATTGCCACAAGCTTCTGTGGATTTTATTGGAAATTCATGGGATAGAAAAATATAAAGGGGCGCACACAAGAGCAGCCAAAAGAAAATGAAATGAGGTTTAAGTTTATGTTTTAGTCAAAAGTCTAAAAGGTTTTGCATAGATGGATACCTAGCTAGCTGTCTTAAGCTAAGCTAGCTAGTTATCTAGCTACCTGGCTAGCTAGATAACTAGCTAGCTGTATAAATGATTCAAACAAGTTTTGTTTTTTACTTTAATCTCCAGCAGCATAATTTTAAAAACTCTAATCTTCAATTTGAGCACAAATGCTTGGCATGCGTCTGTATATATTTTTTAAATATAAAATCAAATGTACATGGGGTTAGTGCCTTCTACAGCTATGATTCACCAACAGGATAGAAGTTTGTGTTCTCCAACAGCATCTTATAAAGTTGGCGCTTGTTGTCATTTTCTGATTTATGTATTTAAAGCAAACTTCTAAAATAGCTGAAAGGAACGCCATCTCTTCTTTCCCCTCTGATAAAGTGAATAAGTGCAATAAACCTCCATCATTTCACATTTTTTCTCCTGGAGAATCATTAAAAGATGAAAATTCATAAACGCTTCAGCTGCATACACATTATTTTATGAGAATTGATAAAAAAAAATACAAAAAACAATAATATGATCCCCACAAGCAGTAGTGCCTGCAGCTGCATCCATTGTGTGCACCTTCAGATTTTCCTTTAAGCTTTTTATTATCTAACCATCTTTGCTATTAACAAAATTGTGAAGAAAAATAAATCTTTTGTCAAAACATCTTGAATATAGCCCACAACTATGTGAGTCTGTGGGGGTGGGTGCGTCCTAAGCTTAAATGTTATTGGTCAGTTTACTTTTATTTGGCAGCTTGACGGTTTTTGTGTAAACTAAAAATGAATGAGCTGATTTTGTTCAAAGAGCGGTCGAGTGAATCCAACCTCACCTTACCGTGTGCGTGGTTCAGGCAGGGTCGCGGGTTTATGAGCGTTTTTTTGTTGTTGTTTTATGAAGTGAAGAGCTGACTGGTCACCCGGCTGGCCGACCGTGACATCTGCTGCACTCTTTCTGGGCGCCACGCTATGGCTGCAGGTTAAACAGTTAAATCTAGTCAAAATGTTTGACTTTCTCTGGAAGTCTCAGAAACATCACCTGAACCTGGGTATCTCCATCCGCCACCTCCCGTGGGTGGGGTTTAGGTTTGTGCTGGTTTTGTGCGACATGCACATTATGCGTGTTGGAGATGTGGTTCTGTTCTTGTGGGCCAGGTGCAGCGGTAAAATTACACGTACCCTCTGAAGATATCCTGCAGGCGCCCCTGCCCCCAAGATTATTGAATTTAGTCAATTTAAGAGTGTGATTTTTGAAAAAGTATCTGATATTTTGCTACTGTACAACTTGCACAGCACCACTTGTTTACCTTATCATTATTTAGGTTCCTCTTGCTTAAGCAGCTGGAGAAAGAGGACCTCCCACATCAGTTTCTTTTCCTGTGTGCGGCTCCATGTGCATGCAAGAAAAATCTTTGTGAGCGAAATATATCAACAGAAATAAGCCTTAAGCCTCATTCTCATGAGACCCTCATTATGTGTGGAGCTTAGGTAATTAATGAACTGTGAACAACCTCTGCGCTTTGTGAATTGTACTATAAAATAAGAAAATTTCTCCATCAGTGACCTGAATACAGTTCTATATTTATCACGGAATGACTTGCTTTGATTCACCGTGTGGCTCACAGCTTGAATATTGTCTAAACTAAATAACCTTTAACAAAAAAAAAAAACTTTTTTTTGACTAACCTGACAATGTTTCTCTGTGAAAAGGAAGTAGAATAGGAAAATCAAGACAGAGTCAGACTAGACTTGTTTGTTTTTCTCATTTTTACCCGAGGTATAACCTTGTCAGTCAAAAGAAAGGTCATGAGAATTCAATAAAACAATACACAAGTCTCAAAGCCTTTGGATTTTTACAGCTAATGACCCGTTTCCATTATTTTTCCATCATGTAGCTGCTGGTAAAGGCAAGAATATGTCAGATAATACAATAAAAAATGCACTGAAAACATTTTTTCCACAGCTGCAGATGTCTGAATGTGATAGATGAAATGTAATGCATATTTGTAGAGTGGAAAGAAAATTAGGGTTAGCATAATACAAATAAACGTTTGTCCTGTATTTGCATATGTCACCCTCCACTCTAATACCCTGAAATAAAATCTAGAGGAGTCAATTGAAGATAAAATCGATTATGTCCAAAGCTTAGAAAATTTCAAATCAATGCTTCATGGAAAAATGGAAAGAATACATATACATAGGAAATAGAGTAAAAGTTTCATAGGAAACCAAAACTGCTAAACATAAAAAAAAAAAAAAAAAAAACTTAACAGGGAAATCAGAAGAAAATGTAAATTTATCAGAAGTATTCATGGCAGTCTACCAATAATCTCACCTCTATGTGATTTGCTAATAAAATGCAGGACACTGAGGTCAAATAAGACAAAAAATAATTTTGATCCACAATGTAAACAATCCATGTTTGCACGTACTGAAACAGGTGCAAACTTGATAGCACACACAAACCTGATCTACAAACAACATAAACAGGACTGCGTTAGTAAACTGAGGCACAAGCCCAATAAATGTAGCATGTCTCCCTTAATGAATGTGCAAAACATTATGCTGATCATCAGAAAGTGCAAAATACTGGGAGGAGGCTGTGCAAATATCACAAGTTACCAACCGCAATGCGATCATAACTAATACCTTAGTCAAATTTCAAATTAATTAGAAATGTATCCCATGACTTGAATATTCAGAGGCTCTCCACCCAATCTGACTGATCTTGAGCTTTCTAAGTATTAGACTTTCAGCTAAAGTTGCTGCCAAGGTTCTGGAAAGGTTCTCTTAAGTATTCATGGAGGGGATTCCGAGCGTAAATTTGATATTTTATGAGGGGGGAAATAAATCATTACCCTTTTCTTTATACAGTTATGACCCACTTTGTGCTAGTCACATAAAATCAAAATAAGTACATTTAAGTTTGTGGCTGTAAAGTGACAAAATTAAAAAGTTCAAGGTGTATAAATACAGCTGCAAGGCGCAGTGACTTAGTCGTTCGTTGTGTATTGACAGTCATAAACTTTCTTTTCCCCATGTCTCTATAAGCTGTGCGCCGTTAACTCTATTTTAGCGTGGCATGACTGAAGCAGAAATGGAGCTTAAATGACAGAATAAATGTCAGTGCTGTCTGGACAAAATAAGCTTTTTAGAAAGGAAGAGTGAGGGGCATTTTTCTTTTTAACGTACAAAAAGCTTTTCCGGATTAAAAGCCACAAGCCTGTCCCTGTTTTCATCCACAATATGTGACACTGAGCCATACACTAAACACTTTCCACACCACCGCAGGCTGTCTGTGGGGGCATTTGGGAGCAAGAGTGGAAAACAGAACAACTTCACTCACTTTTCTCCTTTTTTCAGTCAGTCACTGACTTGCATTTCCTAAGTCACTGAAAAAATAAACTTGCTCTAAAATATGCAAATGTTTTCACATTTGGTGTCTCTACAAACAAATGGGTTTTGCATCCCAGAAATCTCTGTTTAGCACCACTTGATCCTCATTGTGGCCTTATAGTTGTTAGTGCATGTACATATCTTATGGTCTCCTGTGAAACAGTTAAATGTTTTATTTCTTCTGCTGTTTTGATTCCTTGAATTTTATTTGCTTTGCATTTTTTGTCACCTATGAATGAACAGAAACCATGGATAGAAATTCAGCTGCCTCTGTAAGATGTAAATGGAGCAGCAGGAAAATTTGGCGTCTTATGTTGAAATTCCTTTTTATCTGTAAGATTATTCTCAGTAAAATACTCCATTAACAGTTTGAGCTACAAACAGATGGATGTTACTCTGTTTTATTATCTGGCAGCCAACTAAGGGTGTTTTCACACCTGATAGTTCGGTAGACTCGGTTTGATTTAGGACCTAAATTGCAACATTCGTTTCATTCACAATGCGTTGTCTCAGATTTTTCAACCCCCTTTAAAAATCTGTTCTCCTCCTCGCCTGTGGGGGCGCTGCACTAAAAACCACTGAAGGAAACAACATGAAAACATCCAAAGAAGACACAGAGCAACTTCCTTTTTCACAAAATGTAAACAAAAATGGAGTAACGTCAGATTAGTGGTTCATTTGTCTCGGTGAAAAATCCCGAGCCATTCTCCAGCTAGTGCTGGACTAGCATGTTTGTTTTGGTTGTATTTACCCAGAATGCCCTGTACTGTAGTCCACTTCCTGCTTTTGGAGCGGTCTCTGGTCCGCTTGGTGTTCACATATACATCTAAATCGCACCAGAGTTCACTTCAACTGAACCAGAGTTTGCTTTTTTGGTCCGTATCAGAGTTTCATTACACATCCACATCTCCCCCCCAAAAAACTGACTTTCTTAACGAACTGGAGTTCAATTAAAGCAGAGTAAACATGACTGGTGTGAATGTTTCCGTATATGGAGGTTTTCATGCTTTCTGATGATCAGTTGATCACTATTATCAGCGCTGCCCTCCCTCTTAAATCCTGTGGAAACAGTAATGATTTATTTCCTCTATTACCGATTGTTTAAAATGCGTTGGCAGTAGCAGTACCGTGTCAGCAGGCTGGAGAAATTGTGTTATATGATGCAAGAAGATCCGCTTTGTGACAGAAAGAGCTGGTAAAAATTAAGCTGGTCTTTAAATACACTTAAGAAATGTTAGCACTTTAATACCTCCACTACGAGCCCTTGATAATACAGCAGTCTTCACAGTTTCTCCAGTGATAAAACATTAAAACCAGCTGTCGATCTAGGTGGAAAAGAATAATACAGAACTGCCACCGTGGCAGGTAAAGAGGAATAACTTATGGCTGGCCCACAACACTTATTGCAGTTTATGAAACATCTTTCCCCAAAAGGCTTGAATGTGTATCCTGCACTTCCTGTGAACCGACGCTGTAAAGAGTGAATGCAGAAAACAGATAAATAAGTAAACACACACTCAGCTTGATATTCTCTGTACACACCCACCTCCTTTCATATTGTTGAGGCCGGTTTCAAACAAGGTGAGAAGATATACCCTTCCAGACTTCAGAGGTGCATTTGATATCTCAAGCTGGACATTTGCGCATAAATAATAGATTCTATGATTTTTATTATTTAAAAATGAATGGGGGTCCCTTCTTCCTTCTCTTTTCCTTTGAGGACAGTTTGCTATTCATCAGCTTTAAGAGCAAGCAGGCCCACACACCAAGAAGGCAACAGACTGTATTGAAGGCACAAACTGAGCACTTACTGTGGTTTAGGAGACATTCTGGATTTATTATCCAGCTCTGTTAATGGCAGAAGTGAAAATAAAATCCCCATTTCTACTCCACACACTTCCACACCCATTTTCTCCCGTCAATCAATCCCTCTTTTTCAGCTTGGTAATTGTTCTTTATTATTTACCGTCTTTATCCTGGATATAAAACTCCCAGCAGTCAAAAAGTCATCATTTTCTTTCCTTTGGAGTCTGACTCAAATGTTTGAATAGCATTGATCTTTAGTGTTTATGTACAAAAATGAGTTTAACTAATTCAGTTTGAATGAAATGAAGGCCATTAAGTTGGAGAGACTTACTTTTCTTCAATTATGGAGTATAAAAGGGCTTTAGGAGGGGCAATGAAGTGAGCAAGAGAATATTTTCATTGCATTCCCAATTTTCAATCATGACATTATGAAAAAGGAAAAATACTACTGCCCCTAAAAATGATTTTAACTTGAAATAAACATAAAGACCTATAGGATTCACAAGTCAAGTCTGTAAATCAAGACCATGTTTTTCTTTTCCTTGTTGCTTTCATAAAAATTATACTGGTTTTTGTATGGGGGAATCTTTCTGCCATAATTCGAGAACACTCATTTTCAGTCTGAAAGCAGGATTTCATATCTTTTGTTAAAACTTCTGCTCTCTTTCAAATATTCACTGTGCTCTCTCAAACCTTTCCATTCACGCTCAAAACTCGTCTTTGCTTGAATCAAATCTCTGCTTGCAGACCTCTCTGCTCGCTTGCGAACCATTTTCTGCTCGCACTTGGAACAGAAAAGCACCGTCGCCTGGCAACCTCCCAGCCAATAGAATGAAAGTGTTGTACTGGGTGCGTTTGTTTCCTTCTAGTGGGTGTGCCTGTGTGGCTACTATCGATTGTATTACATGTCAATATAGTTTAATAGTTTGCATAGTAGTGAGATTATGAATTTTTATACTTTATCGATATAAAACAGCCAGTCTCTTATGTGTCATGGAAAAAAAAAATGATTGCACAGTTGTAAGTAGTGAGGTTATGTTGAAGCATAAACAGAATGCAGCTTGGCAACTTCCTATAGTCGTAGCAAAAATACTTTTTTTTTGCAGATTTTTTTCCAAAGTGAAATGATTACTTCATTAACTGTTGAATTAATTAGTGGGTCACAAAAATAACAGCTTGCAAATAGTCTACAAAATAGTCTCTACAGTTGCCAAATCAATGATAAATATATTACATATTGTAATAGTTCATCCTCCCACAGCTTCTGCTCTCTATATGCAGCCCACCTATTTCTCAGTGTCTTTAAATATGTGCCATTAGCAGAGTCCCTAACTGAGCTTTGAACACTGTTGTGCAATTACATTCTCCCCTTCCTAACAGAGAGCGTAAGGTTGAACAGCTTGAAGCCAAAGACTTCCAACTCGACCATTTGCCTGTGCCAGTTGGAAGGAATCACTTTAATAATGCAGCTGCACTCAGCATCTCTATAATTGAACTTCAATAATGACGAGAACTCTTATCACGCTGGCTGGACTTGCTCCTGACAGGTCACAGTAAAGTACACGGTGACAGCCATTGTTAAAACTTCACTCAAATATTGTGCAAAAAGCTCTGCAGTGGCAGCTTGTTTTCTGTGTTTTGTGATACATTACAAGCACTTTGGAAGCTCCTCCAAAGTGCTATAAGACTGGAAAGAAAGAAAAGGTAAAGTCCATAACAGCATTATGCGTCTTGCCAGAAGGCAGCAGTGACTTTGTGATATTCCCCCACATCAAACACCTTAAACATTGATCTGTTTTAGTAAGAAAGTAAGAAAAGGTCATACACTATGTCCTCTGAGAGCTGAAATACCCAGTGTGTTTATTTCTTAGTGTGATGCAAATATGTGCATAAGAAGTACTGTAAGCTGCCTACAGCTAAGGACCATATCAAATCATGTTCCACCTTTGACTTCAGAGCAGTTTCAGGAAACAGCTACACACAGTACCAAATATTTCCAGTTTTCAGGATATAGTAGTATTACTATTCCAGGTTTCTCAATCTTTGTTGTCCCATTTTTAAAATGTAAATATAAAGGTGCACTATGATTTGTTGCCATTATTTCTACAATGGCCAGATTTAAGAGACCAAAGAAGAGGATGGACAGTGGAGGGGTAAACAAGTAGAAGGATAAGTGGACATATGACTGGGTGAGGACAGACAGACGGACACACCAGTAGTTTTATGGATGGACAAGCCAGTAATTGGATGAATGGGGGTCAAGCAGATGGATGGACAAGCCTTTGGCTGGATGGGTGGAGAACCCAATAAACAGACTGACCTGGAGCTGGAATAATAACCAAATCAGTGATTTGGTGGACAGACAAACCAATGGTCAGATGGACAGTCAAGCCATTATTCTAATGGTTGGGTGGACAGACCAAAGGTCAACTCTGAGACCAACAGACCAAAGGTCAACTCTGAGACCAACAGACCAAAGGTCAACTCTGAGACCAACAAACCAGTGGATAGAGAAATGGATCAGCTAATTGAGAGATGGATGAATGGAATAATGAATGGTCAAATGGTTGGTCAAAGAAACTGATCATTAGTTGAAAGAATGGAGAAACTGATGAATAATCAGATTGATGGATATAATTTTTACTCAATATGACAAGGAATGAAATCTGGATTTAGACCTGATTTGGCTAACTTACAGGCCATTTGTCGGAAACCGATATTTCCTTTGCAGGTGATAAATAACCATTAATTCACCATACCCCTCTAATAAAATGTATGCCGAATAAACGGTGGGAAGCTCATACTACTGGATTGTTATGTGTGGGATAACAGTGTGTTTTTGGAATGTGAAACCACAAGATTTCATGGTCATGAAATGCAGCTTAACATAAAACATGGCACCAAAATTAAACCCAAACTGTGTGCATGCAATCCGATGTTTCAGTTTCACTTAAAAAGTGCAGCGTGTCATGCAAGTTCCAGAGGTTTATGCATGTTTTCCCCGATTCTCAGCGAACATTATTAGTCACGCTGAAAACACTTCCTTGGGGAGATGGTGAAGGAAATCATTTGCCTGTATTGGTGGAAACATTATTTTTTTTTTTTTTGCCTGCCCTCTCTCCTGCTGTCTTTATCTGACTTCCACCAAGTGTGTGTGTGTGTGTGTGTGTGTGTGTGTGACTGAGAACCAATCCAGCAACATATTAATTTGAACCCTGCTTGCCAAGAGTGCTGGTTGCAGCAGTGCTGCAGCCGGGAAGGCATCATTTTGGCTTCAGTGTTCCAGTGCCAAATGAATTACACTGACAGCTATTTACTGACCCAATTTTTAAAAATGAATTGCAAGAATCATCTTCTTTAGTAACAAGCATGGCGAGTATGGGAAGTGCGACACGGTGACACCTAATCTACCCAAGAACCGTGCGCATTCAGGGATCATTATTTTAACTTTGGGTGTCTCGCGCTACAAAACGAACCAAATGAGGACCATGCAGGCGGTGAAAAGTCTGACTGTGAACAGTCAAGTAGTGGCATATTTAGTCCTAATCATCTGCATGCATTTTCAACGCTTCCGGATATCTTACCGGAACAAAAACAGTACAGATGTTTTGAATTCGTTTTTGTGACAATGTCAAGGATTTTTTGTGTGTGTCTTAAAGGAGAGAGCTGCAATTATTATTTTTTTAAGTTGTCATCTGATACCGCGACACTTGGGCTAATTTGAATCTAGCTTCTAGCCCCATTTATTTCATGCACATCCCAGGGGTTAGCAGTGTCCTGCATCGCTTGGTTATGTAAGTGGAGGACAAAGTGGTGGGGCTTTCTGCCCTTGTATGAGAACATTTGTTTAAGGGACAGCTTTTCCAGGATTTCCCTAAGAATTCATTCAAATTCAGTCAAAAATGGAATAAAAGATGCTTCACCTCTAAAAATGTTTTAAGTTTTATGAATAAAATATAAAAATTCAGATTTTAATCTCAAAATTCTGTGAAAAAACTCAGAATTTGAAGACAATTTAATATATTTACTTTGATTTTTTATATCAAATCAACTCAATTTGGGTTAGATAACCTATTTTCTTTTTTCAGTGTAGAAGCTTGTTTTCAGTCAATAATTGCTAAATATTGATTAAAAATATACTAATGCCACTGGCAGATTATTTCACTCATAAGACATTTTTCCCCAGTAGGTTTTCCATCAATATTAAGGAGTTATTAACATAAAAGAATATATACCTTGCTGAAAAGTTACCTGTAAGTTAATTTTGTGTTATTCCAAGTGTACTAAGAAATTTGCACTAGAAACTAGAGCTAAAATATTTGGTGAAATTGTGTTTTTGCAGTGTGAGAGCAGCCATAATGTGAGCTAATCCCATGCAGTGGACAAACAAGAAAGCCGTTTCCCTGGCACCGCTTTCCCTCCGGGAGATTACGCATCTCCCTTTTTCATCACCGCATTTCGACTTTGGCGCTCCACCATTTATAAGACAAACCTCACTGCTCATCCCGAAGCTTCGGACTGGCCAGGAAAAAGCAGAGCGCCTCCAGCAACTGTGTCACCTACACAGCGCTCGGCTTTAACAAGCAGGCACGACGTAGAAGCACAATGTGAGATGGCGGTTTACCTTTCTTTTTTTTTTTTTTAATTTAGAAGAGAAGGTTGAAGCAACAATCGCCAACCTTCTCTGAACAGGTTTAAGGTTGAGGCAGCGTGTTGCATTCAGATGGACGGAGTAGAAATGTAATATAGCGCAGCTGCAGAAGACAATTTGGAGCCTTCAGTGAGTTGTGGCGGCCTCCTCGCCCGAGCCCTCCTGGCTGTTGTGTTCATCCCCGTCCACTTCCTCAATATACTTCAAACTCCTTTAGGCCTGAGCTCATATTCTGGCCTGCTTCATCTCTCCACAGTATTTACTGTGCCTCTATCCTCCCTCACTACCAGCTCAAATCTTTGCCAAATGCTCGTCTGACAACCTATCTCTCAGCTTCAGCGGCAGATGAGCAATATGGACTCATTCGGTGGCAGCAGCCCCCGTGGCACTGACAGGAGCGGCGGCCGTGTCTGCCAGGACTTATTACTCGCAAAAGATTGCTGATCAAATTGTCAAACCATCCAAACTTTGAAAGGTTTTTTTTTTCCTTCCACTGCAACCTGATGACATGTGACCTCATTTTTTCATTTTTTTAGGGGAAAGTGTTTCTGACTTTCCCCAGGAAAGGTTTTCAGAAATTTCAAGGTTTATCAAAATGTGAAAAACTTCAACATTTTGTTAAATGTTGAACACCCCCATGTTAAAGAAAAACATGTGGGTGTCCATGTTTCATAGTCATATTTTCACTTAGTCATTTCCTTTATATCTTGAAAATCAGAGTTACAAACTAAATATTTAATTCTCCAGTTAAAATATTTACCTTTATTTATGTTGGCAGTTGAATATTTAGCTACAAGCTAAATATAGCTAGCAACCTAGCCTAATATTTAGCAAGGCAACCTAGCTAAGTTGCTTTGCTAATTTTACTATCAAACGTTTTAAGGTTCATCAAAATGCAAATAAATTTATTTGAATTTTTTGTTTGTAAAGTCACACAGTAACTTTAGAAACCTACTTATTTTGCTAAATACTTCCTAGCAAACTAAGTATTTATCTGGTTGCCTTGCTAAATATTTTTTCTCTAACAGGCTAAATAAACCAAATGAATGCAATGCATTCTTTACTGTGTAACAAATGGTACCTGATGAAAGATCAACAAAAAGTAATGCATACACTGCAAACACACAAAATCTATTTTTGTCTAGTTTCTAGTGCAAATATCCTATTACACTTAGGAGTAACTTTTCAGCAAAATACAGGAGCTTGTTTTAAGTCAATAATTCCTTAATATAGATTCAGAAAAACTGTTTTCTGAATTGAATTGTGACCTTAAAAATCAGAATTGAACATCTTACGGTACTTTTTAGATTTTTATTCATCCAAAATGATGCACAGTTTTCCTTTTATATCATAATTATGCAATCCTTTGTGTGCATCACAAAGCACACAGAAGTAGCGGTTGTAACTAGACAAAATAAAAATCAATTAATTGAAGGATTTTCTTCCTCATGTTCAGATATAAAATAATAGTTTGACTCGCAATACGTTAAATTCCAGACAGGAAAGATGCATTCAATAATTATATACTGCTTTAACCCTCATCAGCGAAATGACCGCCCCCTTGAATAAGCATTTTTAATCTCTTTCATTAGGGCGGCATTACGGCTTTGACAAACTGATTAGACGCCTCAGTCCCACTGCCTGCTCTGATTGTTGTTAATAGCAACCTGTACAGCGGCGGCGCAGGCAGATTGAGTGTGGCTTGCTTCGTTCAAGCAACGTCTGTTTTAATTACAGCTTCATTCAGATCAATGCAGCATTGATACTGTGATCAGCATTCAGTTCCGAGTGTTCCTTAAAGACTCTCCTTGTTTTGGCCCAGATTTCTGATTGTGAAGAGGATTTTGCAGGCTTAATGAAAGATTATTCTTCTCTGATTTAGCACTTTGGAATTTTCCCCCCTAATCAAAACTCACAAGAAGGACTCTGAAAGACGTGGAATCCAAATTTGTTTCTTTTCTCTTTATGGTTACAGACTGGCTTCTTAAAATGACAATTTTGGCATGTTGCCACAGGAAGTGATGAAAAGCAAAGATTAAATGTTCCTGCTCTAAAAAAGCTGCATTTTATTTGATGCATATCACAGCATTTCTCTCCTACAAGCAAATGAAGTGAATGGGGGAGCAGGAGGCAGAGCGTGGCTCCAGATGCCTTCTTTTAGGGCTGACCTCCCTCAGGATAGTCTCGTCTTGTCTTGAGCTGGATGATCCAGCGAGCGACAGTCTGGTGATTCCATTAGCTCGGCCTCTAATAGCATGCTACACCTGGGTCCTTACGCTTCGGCAAAAACATCCTTATTCATCCATTTCTCCTCAATCATTCTTGTGCTTTAAGAAAATATTATAAAAAGAGAAACAAATACAAGTCTGTTTTTCTTGGAAGAAGAGGATGATTTAAATCTTTTCTTTTAAAGGTTATCCATTATACCTCCTTGAACAAGATAGGATAGATTTACAGACAATACAAAACACAACTCATTCTTAAATAATGAGATTTTAGTCTATTTTGAGCTCCTTTTAGAATGAACTGTTTTAGGGCATCTTGTCACTTTAAATCCATATCAGCTGCTGCTCTCCACGCCCCCAAACTCAACATTTATATTGGCACATGAAATTGACTGCAAAAAGATGAGCAAATATACAGCTGTATGTGTTTGAAAAGCAGAAGTGGAGCCTCCTGCACAACTGACAAGAATGCAGTGTTATCTGGATGGTAAGTCAACAATAAAACACTTGTTTTCCAGCAGCCATTGTACAGTGCATATGCACCGCAAAAACCGAACTCTTACCAAGTGTTTTTTGTCTAGTTTCTAGTACAAATATCTGACTACACATGAAATAAGATAAAACTAACTTACAAGCAACTTTTCAGCAAGATGTAGAAACTTGGTGTAAGTCAATAATCACTAATATTGACAGAAAAGTTACAGAAATGTTCCCTTGTTATAAATGAAATAATCTGCCAGTATAACTAGCACTTTTTCATTAATATTAAGGAATTATTGACTTAAAACAAGCTCCTAATTCTTGTATAAAAGTTACTTATAAGTTAGTTTTGTCATATTTCAAGTGTATTGAGATATTTGAACTAGAAACTAATACGATTTTAGTAATTATTCTGACAATTCTTCAATTAAATTTGATAAAATAACTGGCAAATTCTGCAGGTTTCACAATATTGGAAATACATTAAAAGATGAACATAAACAAATAATTCATCTCGTTTTTTTAAAACAAGAAAATAAACATTTATTTTCCTAAAAGTTAACATAGCATTCCTTTAGTGAACATGAAGCAGGCGAAGCTAAAACTATGCAACTTGAGGAGTTTTGGCTAAGACATATTTACATATTTATTAATTTTTTTATCTTTAATGGAAAATATATCTATATATAAATTTCGCACATGTTTGGGTTAATTACCACTCACCGTGTTTAATCAGCAAATTGCCATTTTCTGAGTTAATCGATCACTAAATTTGCGATTATTCATGATTAATGTTTGAACCCGGCATAATTATTTGAACAGATGAATGCGGCCTATTCAGACATCTGGAAATTATTCCCAGGATTGAACAAGACTTACTGCTCTCAATATGTTGTTCTTTCAGCAAAAAGCCTTTTTTTAGTCTGTGTAATCCAGTTAATGATTAATCTATTACTAAGTTAGCGATTTATCACAATTAATCCAATTAATCGTTTCTACCCTACATATCATTGCTTGAACAGATGAATGCGGCACATCCAGACATCTGGAAATCGTTTCTGGGTTGAAACATAACTACTGCTCTGAATATGTTCTTCCAGCAAATTGCCTGTTTTTGAATCTGTATAATCCAGTTAATGATTAATCTACTACTAAGTTAGTGATTAATCACGATTAATCGTTTCAACTCTACATATAATTGTTTGAACAGATGCACTGAGCACCTTCAAGTATCTGGAAATTGTTGAACCAGACTTGTGCAGCTCCACAATCCTCTTCCTGCTATTCTGGGTATTTTTATTCACAGGTTTATGTGCAACGAAGAGTTACTATTCCTTACTTTTCAGGTAAAATAAAGTTAATGCTAACATGTTTCTTCTCCGTAGGTGTCTGTGTTGATGCCCATCATTTTTCCTTTCATATCAGCAGTTTACCTGTAATGGCCTTGTAAAGTATCTTTTTTTCCCTTTTCTGTTGGCACGCAACAGTGGAAAAGCTTCAGTGTCCCACAGAGCTCGGGTCAGGCTGAGGTGCCATGATTGACGCCCGACTCCAAGCAGCCGTTCCACCTCTTGCTTAGCAAAGCCAGTGCCAAGAGGATTAAAAATGGAGTCCTCTAGGGCCACGCCATGCCATCTGGTCAGAGTTGATCAGGGAGCGGGGCTGTCAAACAGGACTGCTGAGCGCAGGGAACTGAAATACAGCTTTCAGTCTCCACAACGATTTTTATTCTAGAATAAAAACCTTCTCGCGTCATTTGGTGTTTTTTAAAATCGATTTTTGTGATATTTTTACATTCAAACGTTGTACTCTAAACCAGAGGTGTCAAAACTTTTAGTCACATAGATCAAAACTGTAAAGTTACAACGACTGGAGGGCCAAAGGAAAAAAAAAATCTTTTACATGCTCTGTAATAAAAGCCTGCAATGCTTTAAATAAACAAAGTTTGTTGTTGGAAAATTATGGTTCAATTATTAGACACAAAAGTTAAATAGGATTTTGCAAGTTTATCTTGTTGCAAGAAATGTTGCAGTTTTCTAGGTACACTGCAAAAACACAAAATCTTAACTGTTTCGGTCTAATTTCTACCACAAATATCTTAGTGCACTTGAAAAAATACAGTTAACTTACAAGTAACTTTTCAGAAAAATACAGGAGCTTTTCTAAAGTAAATTATTCCTTAACATTCATGAAAAAGTGCTGGTTCCCCTGGCAGATTATTTCACTTATAAAGTGGGAAAAATGTGTTGTCAAATGTGAAATAATCTCCCAGTGAAACTAAGAGTTTTTCAGTATTAAGCAATTATTGACTTGAGACAGACCTAATTATTCTGCTGAAAATTTATAAGTTATTTTTGTTTTATTTCAAGTGTACCAAGATATTTTCCACTAGAAACCAGACCATGATAGTAAGATTGTGTGTTTTTGCAGTGCATCAATAATGAATAAAAGAGAACAAACTTTAGTCAGTCTTGAGCAGTAAAAGGGAGGATTTAGGTCACTCTGTTTGAAAAGGCTTGCTGTATTTAGAAGAGTTTAGTAAATGAATAAAAAGCAGATCTGGGTGCAGCAAAGTTCGATTTTAGGTAAAAGTCTGTAGATGTGGAAAAAGTAAAATCTTGGTTATTTAAAGACATAATTGGTGTTGTTGCCAACATTATCTGTTGTAAGTGTATCTTACTTTGTGATAATTTTGCCCTAGTTAAAAACAGAAAGTCTCCAACTACTTGAATCAAAGTTAGGGGCCGCAATCAATCAGTCCAGGGGCCGTTAATGGTCCCCGGACCCCCAGTTATAAACCATCTGTTTCAGGAAATGTTTATCATAGTAAAATAAGATTTAAAGAAACTGCAAATCCACTCTTTATTTCATATCTGTCCATCTCCAATCCAATCAAAAATAAAATACGGAAATGCCTAAATGCTAATGCCTCACTAACCTTTTCTATAGATTGATGTGGGCCACTTCTGGTTCCCTGACCGGATCGCTAAAGGTTAAGACGTGTGGCCACTCTTCAGCATGCCGGGGAGAAATAAGACGACATCTGTGCTCTGCATGGCCAAGAGGGGAGCGTAGCAGCGCGTGAAGAATCTCCTGCAAGATGAAAATTAGGGAATTTAGGTCACAGTCAGCGATGGCTGCCAGACTTCAGGGAGAAACCAGAAAGTTTTGATGTTTATGTCATGTAATTCGTTTTTATGCTGGTCTCTATTGGGGAGAAGGGAGGTGGGGTTTGGGTTTTCTTTATTTGATTTCCCTATTTGGGAGGTTATGGGTATTAGCAGAAGCCAGCTGATGCCTCCTTTTTGCCTAAATCTCTCTCTCTCTCTCTCTCTCTTACACACACACTCACACACACACATTTCCAACCCACCAGAGAAATACCCCCTCTCACACATACACACAAATGCTTTATCATCTGTTTTCTTCTTAGGAGCCCTTTCTCCAACATTTTCCTGGTGCAAATGTCAAAAACAAGATTGATTAAAATGATTTTCAAGTAACCATGGCTGAGCTGGAGGTGAACAATTACCATATTCCCCCAAATCCCAACACTAAACCTGATTATAACCCGAGTCACCCCTCAACTCAAAAGGCATCAACAACCAGAAGCAGAAGACTTACTGTCTAGACAGGAAGATTCAAGCTCTTCACAGTTTTATTTTACTTTATTTTTTATTTCGGGTCAGCGTTTGGCAGGAATGCAAATTTATAATCCTCAATAAATTTTTATGGACTTTTCTGTATATCCAAAGTTTGTGTGGCGGACCTGAAAATTACAGCACAATCTTTCCAGCTGGAAGAAAAACTGAACTGGAAAAATTCAAATAACATGAAATCACATTAAACATTTGGATAGTTTACCTACAAATCAATCATGACTAATAAAATGTGACTTTTTGGATAAAAAAGATTATAAAATACATCCTTTTAATGTCAGAGTGAAAACTGATTTGTACAAAATAATGACAATTAAGTAAAAATAATAATAATGGCTGACATGAAGTTTTGCCAAAGTCACTTTCGGCAAAAAATTACTTGAAAAAGTGACGATATACAATATAAAATAAATGATTGCACAAATGTTCATCCCTTCCAAGTATTTAACTGTTACAGTGGAAGCATGATGCATTTTCCAGGCACATAGTAGTAACATAATCAAGTAAATATGTTAACTCCAGTTGATTTAAAAATCCTATTAATATCAAATATGACACCTTGAAATTGGGTCTCAGTCTCTTTAAAAACCCCTGAAACTCCGCCTTCAGGAAGTCATCACAGCATCACTCCTTTAACCCTTTAATCACATTTTCACCAGCGTTTCACTGAGAAGCTAAGAGGAGGGGCTGCGCCTCGGAGGCGGAGCTTTGTCCTCCCAGGCATTTTGCACAGATAAACGGTTGCCATGGAGATTAAAGGATTTCTCAAACATGCATTAAAGAAGCGAAGCAAAACTCCAGGTATGTTTCTGATGAGAGAATAACATTAAAACATGATGTAAAGCTAAAAAAGGGTCAATTTTACATAATTACTGCCCTTTTTATATTTTGAATGGAAAACAATAAATTATATTTAAGATGAATAGAGTAAAATGAAAAGTAGAAACTAGTCCCAGTGTTTTAATATGATCAAGAATAAGAAAGAAAAATAAATGTCTAATATTTCTTTTTGTACATTAACATCAGTATGTAACAACAATCTGTTAAAATGACGAGTTACTAAGTTTACTTTTCAGCTGGTGAATGCCTTGTGGCGCCACATTAAAGCCAAAAAAAGGCGAACTGATGGACTGTGTTTGTCTAGCAGCTGAGTTTCTCCAGGGTTTGTATCTAAAGATGGTGAACAGATGTTGCTCAGCAGTAGGAAACCAGAGAATGAGGATTGGTATTCTGTCTGCACAGAACGGCTCCGGGAGCACAGGCAGCTTGTAGGAGTCAGACACTGATTGAATAAATGTACATCACCCCCATGATGGCGGTTTACGGTTAAGCTTCACACAACGTGGTCAACAGTAGCTGATTGAATATTTGCTACCTGAATAAATTGGCTAAATTGGTCGCCGAGGTATTTCAATAAACGGCAATATTGGTAGATTCATGCAATTTCAAGCCTTCAAAAACAGGACGTTTACTTAAAATCTAATAGAAAATGTTTTTTTTTTTTTTTAAAGCATCACAAAAAACTGCCTGCCTGTGTTGCCATAACTTTTATTTTCTGTCGGTCTCGTCATACAGCTTCAGAAACATGAAGAAGTAGAGAAAGAAACCGCTTTGTAAACTTGAAATGAATGTCCTGGTCTGTCCGAGTACGTTGGAGTGCCAATCAGGTGACGGGGGGAAGCAGATAGCTTCGGCTAACAGCTCTGGACTTGCTGTAAATCATTCCCCGAAAAGCTTCATCGTTAGTGTCATTCGTTTGTTGATGGAAAACTTAGATTTTTCTCTAAAAAGCTTCTGAAGTTTGACCAGAGTGTGGAGCAGCGTTACGTCACACCAGCTGCAAACCAATTCTGAAAAAACTCATGTTCAGATGAGGAGGTGGCGTTTTTTTTTGGCCAAATGGAAATTACTGCATTTCTCAAAACTGCAATTGAAACACTTTTTTCACACCAGCAGCCTAGTCCAAGTTAAATATTTAACTTCTGCTCGCATAACTGCAGACCAACACGCACACAATCAACAATAAAACATTAAATTAAAGACAGTAATTCAGAAAAATAATTAAGCAAAGCCAAAAATAGTTCAGAGGTGAGGTGAGCAGGGCAGAAATCACGAATAATTAACCTCTGTTGATGTGTTTAAAAGCATCATTAAGGGCGCCACGCTGCGAAAACGAGAGGAAGGGGACCCACCAACACCAACGGCAACAGATTGCCTCTGTTTACATGCGCAGCAATATTTCAGCTATTGACCTTTTTCCAAATACAACAATATTCCAATTATGCTCTCTACATGAATTGCATGGAGAACATCCTGTTTATTTTCTCGCTTGCATCATGTTAGAGATCCCAGTGAGATCAATGACTTTAATCACATTACACGCTGCATTCCCCGACAGCCTTCAGTAGGTCTGCAGAGTTCCTCTCCGTCTCCAAACAAGCACCTTTCTTTTTTTACCCTCAGCCTTCCTGTTCTGCCCTCACCTTGCAGGGGCCTGGGGCGTGCATTATAAAGCAGCAATGTGTTGGAAGGTGCAATGAAGTCTTCAGTGGAACACCGTAGAATGTAGTTAAATTTAATACATGTCTGTTTAAAGTGACTCAAGTCGGAATGCTCCTATTAGCTTCATTTAAATAATGGCTGCTCTGAAAATTGCCCTATTTGGATAACTAGGATTTGCATTTTACTGAGAAGTGCATCTTTCTGCAGTGTGGAGGAAAAAAGCAAAGTATTTAAGATGTTTTTAATGCCAGTGGTCTTAAACAGGTTCAGCGACTTGCAACAGTATTTATATAGAGCGCTGGAAAAGATTTATACCACTTAAAATGATCAGTTTCTCTGATTTTACTCTTTACATGTTTGAGTAAAATGAACATTGTTATTTTACTCTATGAACTACTGACAGCATGTCTCTGAAATTACAAGCAAAAATTACGTATTTATTTGCAGGAAATGAGAAATGGTCAAAATAAAGAAAAAGATGCAGTGCTTTCAGAACTCAAATAATGCAAAGAAAACAAGTTCATGTTCATTTAAAACAACAATCTTAATGTTTTAACTCAGGAAGAGCTCAGAAATCAATATTTGGTGGAACAACCAGGTTCAATGCAGTGGGCTCTGACTTTTTCTAGAGCTGCACTTTGTACTTTTTCAGATTTTGTTATGTAAAATTAAATAAATTCAATATTATTTTATTGGATTTCATGCAATATTCCAACACATTGTAGTAATATTTTTCAGGATTTTTAATAATAAACCTCAAACGTGTCACATGTATTGGGTTGTAATCTATGTCAGAATATTAGGGACACGCCAAATTAAAAACAATTACAATTACAATAAAGTCACAGTATTTCGAAAGTCACATTACGACTTTATTCCAGCATTATTATATTTTTTTTAATTTTTTTTATGTTTTTATCTTTACTTTTCATCTATTTATTAATGCCACATACTGTTTTTATTTCTTCTTTAATTATGTAAAGCACCTTTAATTGCCTTGCTGCTGAAATGTGCTATACAAATAAAATTTGATTATTTTAACTTTAATTTCATAATATTCTGACTTTATTCTCATCATTTTGATTATTCTTGTACGAGTTTATCCTACTATTCTTGTAATAAACTTTATTCCAGTATTTTATTCTGGTATGACTTCGTTTTGTATCATTTTAACTTTATCCTTGCGATACCTTGTTTATTCTTGTACGACTTTATTCTTATATTATTACTTTTTTCTAATGTTAAGACTAATCCATTTTGATTTTGTCGTGTGACTTTATTTTCATAATATGACTTGATTCTTGTACGAGTTTAATCTTTTTATTTAATTTTTTCGTAGTGTGACAGCAGTACTCTGTCAAAGCAATCAGACTTTTTCTTGTCTGCCATTTTGACTAACGGGGTAAATTAAAACCCTGTCATCTACTTTTACTCGTCAGTTTTTAAAATGATAATCACTATATTTAATATTTAATTGAATTTCATTTTGTTGAATTAATATTCAGCAAGCTGAATACATTTAACTTTTTCTCCGCAGTGATAAAGTTTTGAAATCGGGTAATATTTTACCAATTAAAATGATCAGAAATTGTTGAGGTATGTTTTTTTGGAAATACTATATTTTCCAAACAGTTACATTTACACTCATTCTGATTGTTTGAAGGGATGCACAACATTCTGAAATCTATACAGACATACAAGTTAGCAGCCAAACTAATGTTGTCTTGATGTAGGAAATCTAAAAATGAAAAACGCCTCATTTTAACGGACTCTGCACTATCACAGTTTGGTATGGAGACATGTCTGGTCTGTGGCATCAATCTGTATCCAGCCTAAGGTTGTCATTCATTCAAAACTCATGTCTGTGTTTATGATCTGATAATACGGACTCATTTGAGAGTTTCCCGCCAGGCTGCTGCCGTTCTCCAGCAAGTATCAAGTAAACATGAAGTGGTTGTTGTTTTTGCTCAGCAGCTGAACGAGCCAAAGTTCTCGCAGTTCAGCCAAGGTGTTACTGCTCACTTAACTAGCGAATGTTGGCTGGCAGCCACACGCCGTGTTCAGACTGAAGCCTGAAGAAAAAAACTGCAGCTTTTTGCAACCAGCGAGGCTGAATTTATGCTCAATGTAAGGATGTGCTTGTTTATCCTCAGCGAGACTTTGAGTTTATCCCAAACTGTTTACTATGTAAGAGGATCCCAACAATGTCAGGACACCTTATAGTGGTGTAAGAAAGTTTGTCCCCTTCCTACTTTACTGTTTTTTGTACTTCTGGCACAAATAAATGTTTCAGAACATAAAAACCAATTTAAATATTATTCAGAGACAAAATAAGTAAACACAAAAAGTACTTTTTAAATTACAGTGTTTATTTTCAAGGGATTATAAAGCACTACTACAATGTCAATTTGTTGGAAAATGAATATACTGAGGTTTTAAAATCAGGTTGATAATTATAGTTTGGAATTTCTTAAAGATAGAAAGATACTCATAGATTATTTAACAAAGATGAAGAAATAGAACAAAAAAAACCCATTAAATAAAAATGTTTCCTGTGGAGGATACACCAATTAACAGCCCAGGAAAAAAGGAGAAGCAGACAATTGTGTTAATGAATAAATCTCTCAATTTCAAAGCAACATGAAGATTTATGTGGAGGAAATCAGTGAAAAAATTCCCTTCAGATGCCAAACCTGAATCTTAGACCCTGACCTTCCACCTGGTTCATTGTGTTTACTCAGCTTTCAGTCTGTCAGGAATAATGAAACATCCCAACAAACACAATAAACCATGATTCAAACAGCAGCGACACTTAGGAGAGCAATAAAGAAGCCCAAACAAAGAATAGATGAATTACTTGAGCCTCTAAAATGATCAGAGTACCTTCTATGTGGAAAAAGAAACTAAATGGACTTTTAATCTGCCATCAGTTTTCTGCAGCAGCGTATTCTGGCTACTGTAGATAGAAAAGAGCAGTAAATTTCAGATTTTTTGGATTAATCTCAGAAATTTCTGAACTCCAGAAGTGGAAAATTTGCAATAAAAAAAAAAAAAACATCACAATGTTTGAGATTAATCCCAAAGTTTACTTTTTTTTTGTGAAAATGTCAGATTAATCTCAAAATTTTGCCAAAAATGAAGTACATTTTTCCACCTGCAGCGGCCCTAACACGCTTTCTCCCACATGCCATTTCCTGCAATCAGAACGGTCTTGTTATGCCGCTGAAGAGCAGCGCCGCTCTGTTCTCAGTTTTCCTGCTTTCCTGACCAATCACCAATATATTCATCATTGGTGCACACTTGTTTGTTTACAGGCTGAGGCTGACGTTTTATGGGCATATTCATAGAAGATGACCCTGCGGAGCAATATAATGAGGGCTATTTCAGTTTGATGGCCAGCCATATGCTTTCAGTCTGGACTGCACCGTGGAGGAGATGCATCAAATGGAAAAGGGAAACACAGAATGAAGTGGAGATGGCCATTTCAGGCAGAAATGCTGTTTGAAAATGACTTTGAAAATATCCTCATATGAAGAGACTGACAACTCAGATTTTAGGGGGTTTTCACCCTTTTAAAAAAGTTTTAAACATAAATTTTCATTATAATTGCCGATATGAACTTTAACTGTTACATGTGAAAGAGATTATTAATGAGTTTTTGTTGTAAAAATAATTATATACATTGTTTTAATGGGAGCTATTATGTTGTTACTTGAAATAACGTCTAAAACCGTTTATAGTCGCCCATTTTAAACACTTCAAACACCAAATATACTTTAATATGCATTAATTAGCTACCACAGAACTGAACATTTGCTTTATATCCACTTTTGAGGGTTCAGCCAATCAGCACCAAGGAAAATGATTAGCTTTCCTGTATTGGTTGCTTTCCAATAGCATGGATGCAAAAACAAAATCTTACCTAATATTTTTGGTTTAGTTTATAGCGCAAATTTATTGGTACAGTTGAAGACAAAACTAACTTAGAAGTGACTTTTCAGGAAAGTAGGAGCTTGTTTTAAGACAATAATTCCTTAATATTGATGAAACTGTTCCACTGGCAGATTAATTCACTTATAACAAAATATTTTCTCATGTAATAAATGAAAAAAATCTGCCAGTGGGACTAGTATTTTTTCCTTTCTTTAAATCAACATTAATGACTTCACTAATATGCACCTAAAGCGCAAAAAGTATCTGAACTACGACCCCAAATCCCACAGAAGTTGAAAAAAGGCTTAATATTCAAATACCATCTCTGCTGCCTGCTGAGGCATCAGCATGTCATGCTTCAGTCAGAGGCGTCTTCAGATTTACTGCAAGATTGACTGCTACTGGAGGTCCTATGGCATCATCTTCTTCTTCGTCTTTCTGCCAGTAGAAACATCCGGTTGTTGATAACATATCTGATGTGATGTGTAAAAATGTTTCCGTTTTGTTAAAAAACACTAACTGATACAATCAAACCCCCTCCCCTCCCTCATCCCAGAGAAATAACTTTTTGTGGAAAACCTTTTTTTTACACAAATGTATTTTTATAATTCCAATCTAGTTGCAAGATGCAGCGAGTGTCCTGCAATTTTTAGATGTGCATCTGCTGCAACATAAATCAAATATATACATTTTATTAGGACTCTGGAGAACTTTTCTATACTGAGGAGATAATTCAGCCATTTTAATCCGGTTTGTTCACTACAAAAACACAAAATCTTATCAAGTACTTTTAGTAGATTTAGTGCAAATGAGGCAAAACTAACTTAAAAGTAACTTTTCAGTTGAACTGGCAGATTGTTTCAAGTCTTACATGGAACAAATACTTTTTAATTAGTATTAAGACAATATTTACGTAAAACAAGCTTGCTGAAGAGAGTAAGTTAGTTTTGTCTTATTTTAAGGTTACTAAGATATTTTCTAAATAATTTAAACTAAAATGCTTTGTAAGATTTTTTTATTTTTTTTTGCAGTGTAGGACCAGGAAGGACATCTAAAAAATGGAGGTGAGTGACCCTGGAGGACTGGAGTTCGATTTTAGGTGACCCATCCACTTGAACCAAATCTATAATTTCTTACACACTCAGTTCTGTTTGGATGTGTGTGCTGCCAAGGATTTCAAGGAAAATTCAGAGAAAAACTGATTAAAGAAACCCCAAGTTCGTCTTCAAGGCCTGGCCACCGCATGCGCTTGAGACAAAAGAAGCGTCTCCAACAGTCTCTCCAATTAGGATGTCCCCTGTGACCACAGAGCACAGCCCCGGCTCTGTGTGTGTGCCTGTGTGTGTCTTCAGGGGTGAAGGGGGTGGGGTGTTAGTTGGCTCTAATCTGCTTGATGATGAAGATCCTCGGTGCTCAGGGGGATCTGATGAAGGAGTTGGGGAAGGGTGGGGGGTGTTGCTCTCCTGCCTTACGCCAGTGCAATCACGACCGTCGCTCACCACCGAGCCGGCAGTACTCCCAGACCCTCCTCACATGTTCTCTCTGCTTCAAACACACACCTCCTCCCTCCTCCTGGCGCACACACACACACACTGCCCTGCTCACTCAGTCGCTCTCTCTCTCTCCCCCCATTCGGTCGTCGTTCTGCATCCGCTCGGACGCGCTTCTCTTTAGGTACAGCTCCCGTGCATTCTCCAGCTCTGCCCTCGTCTCTTGCGGTGCGGCGCGGCGCGTGCGGTCCTGTGATGCTCCAGCTCGCGCTCAAAGTGAACACAGACGGAGCGGGACGATGACTGAAAGGCACCAAAGAGGAAAGCAGGGTGAGAAAAGGAATTAAAAAAGAGGAGTGAAAGGAGAAAGAGGGAGACCGCGTTTGCGTAAAAGGTGGAAGGACAGTTTGATTCAGTGAGAATTTGGATTAAACTGGCTGCTCCTCTGCTTCCTAGTTACCATCACAGGTAAGTGTGTTTTTATATTCTGTTTGTATTACACTGACATTTATTTAGTATTCAACAACTCCACAGTCTAGATGTTCTGTTTGCTGAAGTTATTGAAGCGGATGAAGCGTGTGCCCTTCATAGTGTTGTAATGCGGTTTAACTTCGAGCATTGCCGCCACTTTTTTCTCTGCTGGGGCTCATAGAGCGAAATGAGGTGGGAGAAAAGCATCAATTAGACACGTGTCGGGATCCGGAGAATGCGTTGACATCAAGTTGTAGGTCTGAGTTTCTTTTTTTGGGTTCATCTGCATATGAAAAGGGCTGCGCAGCTTTTTAACTCTGCGCTCAGCTGTGATTATCTCACCACGCTGTGTCAAAAGGTTTTGGCAAGTTGTTCAGAGCTGTGCTTATGACGTGGAGCAGCACAAAAAGAAGTCCCATCTCGTCCAATCAGCGCTGAAATGATCTGTTGAAATGTTGGAATTAATACTCCCCTCCAAGTGGAAGATATGACCTTAATGCATCAGACTCGTCTTTTCTGGTAACGCAGTCAAGTGTCGAGTTGAAAGACGTACATGATCTACAAGCCTGAGAGGATTCCTTTTGTCTGTGGAGTCTTCTTCATGTTTTGGAAGGTGGGAATCTGAAGGAATCTGGCTGTGGTTAGGGGTAGAAACAACAGGATGACAGATGTCGCCTATAATCCATCATATACTAACAGCTGTTGATTTAAATAAACAGGTTGCAAAGACATCAAGAGACAAATAAAGAGTTGGTTTGGCTTGAGAAGGTTCCCTGTTTGCTTTCAGTCTTCATGCATTACTCTCCACTGATGCAACAACAAGTGTTTATTCTACTAAACTAAATAGATTTGTTGATTCTGCAAACCCATTGGAACTTACAGTAACTCCAACAGACATGCATATCATTGGCCAGTACTGCAAAAGAATAATTGTTTTTATGTGGGAAAACAGAAGAGTTGCTGCATTTCTATTGACTGTAAAACTGCACAACTTGGAATTATGACAATAAATTTGAGTATTAGAAACACAGCAATTAAAAAAAAAACGTCTTCTGATAAAAACCAAGGTGAGGTGGGTTTTCAGCTGCATCGAAATTAGTTTGCATCAGACAAATCGTGATCCATAACAGGATGTTAGTAAATGACTAAGAAGATGACAGGAATTTGGAGGACGATGGTGCTTCATGTTTTTAGAGACTTGTTGCTTAAAACTTATTCACGTGTGATTGTAATTGCGTTTCTTCTTTTTTTTAGACATTAGATGTTCACAAAGTTTTACACACATTTGTAATGGGAACGCAGGTTTGGGTTTTGCTCGGAAACGAAAGGCTCACAGATGAAACCTTTCTCCGTTGTGCAGCCGTTGATTCAGAAACCGATATTGGAAAGAGATTGACACAAAATAAAGATCTGATTCTGCAAACCCATTCAAAGTACAATGACATTAGACGTGCATATATTTCAAACAAGCATCATCAACATGGATTGGTTTGAACTTACTCCAGTTTTTGGGACATTTTAGGAAGCATGGCTGACTTTGCTTGAGGAGTTTCTTTTTGTTTAGACCCAATATGTTAGGTTAATACTGAAAAATACTAACGTTATGGTGTGAGTTAAGCTTGTAAAAAAAAACAAAAAATTGGCTTATAGATGTAACTTTATCCGCTACATAGCTGTCAGTTCAGAAGAGCGACATTGGAAATACATTGACACAAATCTGAAGAGACCTATTGATTGTGCAAACCTGCTGTAAGTTGTGATTACATTAGATATGCATCTCTTCCTGCAAACAAGTAGCAGCAACATGGACTGACTTGAACTTAATCCACTTTTTGGGACTTTTCATGCCATATGCATGGCTGATTTTGCTTCAGGGATAATGAAGATCAGTCCCCTCATTTTCTCAGTATTTGCAATGTTTTTCTAGTCTACAGAGGTACCATATGCGGCTTTTCAGCGAATCCCAGATTAGATGAAAAATAAGCCTTTACCCTCCACTGCTTCAGGCAGATCTAATGCACCCTTACTTAAGTGTTTGAGGCGCTCAGTTCTCTTATCAACATTCAGCTGAAAACACCTGCTTTGGAATAATCAAATTATACTCCAAGGAGTCTGCGTCTCGGGAAAAGGAGAAGCCGGACACTTTGAGTACACAGAGGCTACTGTGCAGAAAATGAGCATTCAAGGCATGCAGCCACCGACCACTCAGGTATTATAACTGCATTAGAGAGGGGATAAGTCAAGACACATGCAATATACTTGGAGTTATTATGAAACGCCGACGCCACTAACCGACTCAGGTGCATATGAAGGCATTAATTTCACCAACTCGATGATTGGAACATGATATTCTCCTGAGATAACCTCTTTTTCCTTGCATGAATAATGGCATTCTGTATTCGTGCCCTCGTCTTGTCTGTGCTGGACAGATGCCAGTCCAGCTAACAGGACAGGATGCAGCATCCCATCACAATGTTAAAAACCCAACAGCTTTACATCAGATTACAGGCGGCCACTGCACACTGCACAGATTTAATCAAATCCAGATTGTTTTGACTTGTTGAGTTAACTGACATTTAATTATAATTCTGGTTTGTTTTAGGGTATAAAACCACTGCACACCTCCAAAGTGAAATATGTCAGCCAATGCCATCCTGGGTTGGGTGTTATACATCAGCTGCGGCATGCCTAGGCAAAGGAAAAGTCAACTCTGCACTGTGTCCATGTAAATTTAATGGCTAGACTAAGTGCTCTGTGGTAAATTACAGCATACGTCTACCAAGCTGTCATCACATCTTCGGATCTGCTGCTCCGTTTGATTAGAGAGAGCTGTTATTTATAGATAGTCTGCAGGCCTTACCATAAAGCAGAGCCACAGTGATCAGTCATATGGATGTGCCACCTATTGCTGCGTTTCTAAGTGCGTGTCCATCAGGAGCCTCGGGGCTCAAATGGAATCAATACTCGAGATTATTTGGAGTCTCCAGACTCTCTTTACCTTGGGCTCTGCAATCTCCGCCCCCCACTCAATGGACTCATTTTGACATCATTCCGCTCTAAATGAGGTGTGTCCGAGTGTGTGTGCGTGCACCAAAGCGCATCTGTCGGCGTGCATTACTGTAGCGCCAAAAGATGTAATAAGCTGTCAGAAACTTGCTTCCACACTTTCAAGCATCTGAATGCTAATCAGACAGTGATTTGCTTCTTCTGTCTGTGTGCTCACAGCCAATCTCGGGTGAAACTATTGCATTGTGCCTGTGTAAACAGGCTTCGTGTCAGGCAGCAATTTTTCCCCCACTGTGAGCCACACTCAGGCGAAGACCCCTGCAGACCCCCAAAGACCAGACGCTCCCTGCCTCTCCAGACAATCATCAGCAACAGTCCTAAACATCTCAAATTAAAGTCTTGCAGTGATGGATGACTCTCAATCTCCCGGAGATATTGCACACTCTTCTTGTCTGAATGATGGGCAACTCCTCTCCACTCCACTTAGCAATTATTTATATAGATTTGTCTCTGTTCGTCTGTCGGGTTTTTTCTTCATTTCTTCCTCTGTGTGGTAGAAAAACCCCCCTACAGAGGTAAAAGCTCACAGTTCGTGCAGGCTCTCATCGGGTAAAGCAAACGATTTGAACTTTCCCTGTGGTGTACGCATGCTATCTGAAACGGCCGGCGAAAATGGAAGTAGGAAAGATGCGGTTACCTGATGATACCATTTCATATCGAGGACACAACTGTTTTGCCGTGAGAAAAAGACAAAGCGGTGAGCTCGGTATGGCGTTCCATGTGAGATAAAAGGTGAGGCGGCTCCTCTGAGACTCAAACTGCACACTGTCTGAACACTGATTATTACTCACACATGAGCACTGCTGGGGTTTTTATCTCAGAATGCCCACAGTCGGAGGGCTCGAGAAAAACAACATTAATCAGACTTCTCAGATTTTTTTCTCTCTCTTGCAATCCCACTTAAAATCATTGCAGTTCACAACCTTTTAATATTTCAAGGAAACCCCAAGGTGAGGTCAGTTTATGTTTGCCTTTTTTGCTCAATGAGAAGAAAAAATGCAGCTTGAAACACTTTGAGGCAAGTCTGAAAATGCCTGGATGACCCTTTGTGTTCCTGGGCAGATTTCTACGATCCCTTTGAGAGATTCACCAACAAAATAAAGACCAGAACAGTTTGGTAATGGAAACCTTCACCTACTTCTTCCCTGGAAGAGGCTAAGGCTAAACAAAACAGAAGTTCCCAAACAACAACAGGAGAGATGTTTTTGCATTCCAAGCAACTTGAAATTGTGATTGAAGCATCTCTGGAAAGATGCTCATTAATGCCTAAATGTGCTTAAAAGGTGATTGGCGTTGATCAACCTTTCTACATGTTACAGTTTGTTTTTTTTGCACAAAATCATCCTCAGATCTTGAGATTTTAATCTTTCAAAATTAGCTGTTTTAGGGCGTCATGTCACTTTAAATCTGAATAAGCTGCTGCTGGCCACACCCCCCAACTCAATGTTTACACTAACATGTGAAAATGGCTGCAAACAGATGTGTAATCAAACAATCATACATCTTTGAAAAGCAGAAGTAGAGCCTCCTGCACAACCAACAAGAATGCAGGAAGTTTTTTCTGGACGGTAAGTCAACAACAAAACACTCGTCTGTTCCAGCAGCCATTTATACGGGACTAAAACCAGCTGACCAAACGTGCTGGGGCTCAGCTTGGGTTGCTAGGTAACAGGCAGTACCTGCTGATTTGTGGCGTTAACTTACTGCAGAATCCAAAATGGAAGTACAAAAATGTGCAAAATGTGAATTTTGCATAATAAGTCCCCTAAAAAAGTCCAGTTTCCAACATTCTTGTGGGGGGAATACAAAAAGACTTGTTCTTAAAACGTATTCTCTGTGAGTAGGTATTGTATGATAACATACCTAACTAGAGAATCCCTATAACTAAAATATGAGGCCATTGTTGGCCAGACAAACAATTAGAAATGCATGTGTGCAACCACGGTCCTTTTCATTTGTGATTCATTGCTTCTGATGTGAAATTGATGCCGTCACTCCTTGGGACTCATCAGAACAATAAACCGCCATCTCTGGCTGGACTCAACTCCATAACCTTAAACACAACCCTGCTGGCTCCCTATTGGCAACTTGGGAAAGATTTCCTGTCACACAGGTGAGTGACTATTAGTTTAGTGACCCTAGAGGTAAAGTGGGATTGTAATGATTTCTAGAGAGGTTGCCGAGGGGCCTTTCATTACTGGGGCTGAGCTGTTCTGCAGGAAAGTGTAAGGTGAAAACAAATATGGAATACTCCCATTTTGGTGAACTGATTAAATTTTGCAGATGACTCCAAGGCCATTAGTGGCTGCTTTTTTCTAGTACAGCCTTGCTGGGTCAATAAATTTTTCATTTGGGCCCGGCTCTTCAGAACCTTAATAAGTTTGTGTGGCAGCAGTCCATCAGTTAATCCTTCAGTAATGATAAGAGCAGGCCTGTTATTCACAGAGCTTCATATTAAATCTCCAGCTGACGACTTTTATTATCAGGTCATTTAGTCTTTAAAAGTTACTCATTTATGTGATATTAGATCAAACTAACACGTCATATTCAGTATATTCAAATTTGACTCTTTTTGTGATTTTAATGCCACATTGGCATTAAATAAAATGAGAGAACCTGGGATTTGTAATCCTGAACCACCTTTTAAACACTACAGATTACCTGGTAACATGAGATTTAACATATGGCCATATGGTCCCATGTTATTGTTGCTAAAAATATACTATAAGATCTAAATCATCTTAAGAAAATTCTGCTATGTGATGCAAGAATAAGCACCAAATCCTATTAGAATGAATCTGCAAATTGAGTTTCCATGTTGAATACTTATGTCATACATCACTGACCATCAATTAAATAACATAATGGAGATTTTTAGTAAAGTAAGTTCTACCTTTTCTTTACCACAGTTTAGCAGGATACCTGCTCCAGCATATAGAGCATAGAGCTGCAGGAATGTTTTGCTCACTAATTTACGACTGTATTAGGGCAATTGTAGACAGAAATAAAAAAGGAGTAAATTTGTCCCAAAAAAAAAAATTGAGATTAATCTCAGAAATTTTCTAGAAAAAACAGAAAAATTTCAGAGTTAGAAAAAAACTCAAAGATCTAAAATATTCTAGAAAAAAAAAGCATAAATTTCTGAGTTTCTAAAGTCAAACACTCAACTTTTGAGACTCAGAAATTTCCAAGAATAATCTAAACATGTCAGTTTTTTGGCAGAAATGTATCCCTCTTTGTTTCTATCTACCATCACATTACATGTAGCACAACCTTCCTGTATTATCAGCCTCAGATACATTTGGGAATACCAAATTAGGATTTATTGAGGTAAAGAAGAAAATATGCTAAGCAGCTGAAGCCGAGGGGGTATAGGGAATGTGTACAAGATGCAGTTCTGCATACGATTTGTAATATTTGAGCCGTAATCTCAAGGCTGTGTGCACAAGTATGCACAACAGGAGGCTGATCCTGCTGCATCTCATCGTCTCTCTATCATGGCAGATTATCAGGTTTCTGTTTTACTTACAGGAAGTAGATGTTAGAACAGCAGCAGCTGGCTGCAGCCGGAGCATAATACAAATCTCAGCTGGACATAAAATATTAGTCTTCTCCTTTATGCTATTGTTATGCTGTGAGTATATATTGAAACTCAGCTGTTAGTAATGTCACCCACTGTTCACATGATGGAGGTTCCACTTTGTGACAGCTATAGCATTCTAAGCCATTGGCTGATTTTCACTTGTAGAGTCAGGAGAAAAGTTCTCATTTCATAGTTATAAACCAAGTTGGAAAGTAAAGAAGGAAAGTTTGAGGTTTCTCACAAACTACAACCCACAAATCCAACATGGCTGCTTGACGTAAACAAATGACTGGGTAACTTGAATTCCAGAGGTATTTATGGCTGTTTTTAGGATATTTTGGGCCATAGAAAAGAGAATTCTGATGTTTTTCTCAGAATTCTGACTTTTGATCTCAAAAGATTAAAGTCAGAATTCTGGGGAAAAAAATGAAATCTTTTTTTTCAGTGACCCCAATCTTCTTCCATACATTTTTAACAATCTTTTTCCTGTACTGTCACTTTAATAGTTTCAAAGTGAGCCTCGTCTTTGGTTGCCTAACAAGGCAATCAAAACAAATTTGTGCATTTATACTTCAGACAATATTTCTGAGTTCCAAGTTGAAACAATTCAGTGAAAACCATGAAAATCTGGAATTGAAGGGGAAAATCTGAGGTGTCTCATTAGGCACACTCTGAATTATAATGTAGCTGCAAGGCTTATAAATGTGTTTTTATGCCAAGAGGACTTAAATGTCCAACTACAAATGAGGAAAGAGACTTAAATAAGAAAAACTGGAGTTCCTCGTTGACCTTTCTGATAAATTCAGAAATAAATTGCTTTATTTTTTATTGCGAAGTTTGACATCACATCAGTTTGATGGTCACAGAGTACTGCTGAAAATTTTGTAAAATTACTTGCTCTTTACAGTGTTTGAAGAAAGTAAAAGACGGGAATAAACTCTTTCCAGCTTCAGTCGCAAACAGGAAACAAGAGTTAGCTTGCTTCTTTAGCATGCAATTTGAAAATTGACTGGTTTTCCAGGTTGCTGCTATTTCTAGCCCTGCAAAAAACAAAGTCTTACAAAGTATTTTCAATCCAGCCTCCAGTGCAAATGTCTCAATACACTTGAAATAAGATAAAACTAACTTACAAGTAACTTTCCAGAAAGATATTGGAGCTTATTTTAAATAATTCCTTAAAATTAATAAACACGTACTATTTCCATTGACAGATTATTTCACTTATAAGACATTTTTCCCATGTTGCAAGTGAAATATTTTTTTAATCAATATTAAGAATGTATTTACTTAAAATAAACTGCTACATCTTGATGAAAAGCTACTTGTAAGTTAGTTTAGTCTTATTTTAAGTCCATTAAGATATCTGCTGTAGAATCTGATCAAAAATACTTGCTAAGATTTTGTGTTTTTACAGAATGTTCAGCTCTTGTATATTGGATTTTTATTACAGAATTTCTAAGCTCTGTCTGCACAAAAAGTAAAATAATTTATAAGTTGATATATTTTTAAACGTTGAGAACCCCAAGAGTAAAAAAACATAAAAATAAATACTTCCAGTTCATTTTTACCCGACAAGTCCAGCAAAAAACTTGAGATAAAAGAAAAAACCGGTGAAACTCACTGAGGTGTGGTCTTGGATGAGAGCATAAGGACAAAGGAGCACTTTACTCTTTTTTTCATTCATGCTTATCTTCAGACAAATGCCTTTGTGGGAAATGTCAGCGAGGAGACGGCGGGACATTGTTGTCTGTTTCTCAGTTTGCAGTTCTCCAGAGTGCCGGTCTAACATCAAATTGCCCATTCACCTCCAACGCACCTAAATCACAGTGACTCTTAAGGACATCTTTTTTGTGTACCTGGCTTTTTGACTTAATGGCATACCATTTGAAGCCAGTTATGCCTTATACAAACCATGAACCCGGGACGTGATAAAACTCTGCACTTTTTCCATTAAATAGAATAAGAAATCATCCTGACAGACTCTAGATCTTGGCCTGTAGGTGAGGCTTCTTATGAGCGAGACTTCCTCAAGGTCAGCTTGATCAGGCTTCCTTCGGCGCGCTACAACGTGATAAATAGGGCGCGATGCACGGGGAGAGAGGAGCAGCAGCAGTGACGATTCACATGGTTAATGAAATGTGTTTACCTGTGAACCAAGACCACAGAGAGCTGGAAGTGTCCAAGTTTTGACCTAAATTAAAAGTTACTGGGTCCTGTTGCCATTAAATACAGAACAAGACATGAAATTCATTCATGACTAATGAAAATAAAATGAATAAATTCGTTTGTGGCACCCTTTTAAGATCAATAATGAATGCAGAGTTGTCCTTTGTATCCAGTTCATACATAATGTACCATCAGTAAGACTCTCTTAGCTTGTTACTGAGAGCATTTTGTAGTAGAACAGTGATGATGACGTAAATGTCGTTTATGTTTAGCAAATAAAAGGAATTAAAACATTTTTTTATGCAGATTTCCTCCTTCCTACAATCGTAAGGATCGTTTTTAAATCACTACTAATCACACTTTTTTAAATCATACCAATCTTCTGGTTCTGCTCTGCATCCCCAGAACCAGAACCAAGCATGGAGAAGCAGCTTCAGCTTCCAGAAAACAGCAAAACAGCCGAAACACTGAGTTCCTTTAAATCTAGGCTAAAAGCGCAGCTGTTTAGAGTCACTTTTGAACCATAACAAATAGATAAACACAGATGTGTATGATTTTAGTGATGGCAAATAAACTTAATTGATTGGTTAATTGTCTCTCATCTTAAGAGACAAACATTGTCGATGGTCCTTTAACTATCGTCATTGCTTCTTCCCAGTCGGCCATGTTTGTTTTCTCTGAAAACAATGTTTTTATGAGAGGTTTTGTGAGATTTTCCAAATGTTGGTGAACCAAACCCGTTATACCCCAGATTTTTTTTTTTTTTTTACCGTCTGGTGAATTAGCTAACAATTTTAAAATCTTAGTGAAAAAATAAAAAACTTAAATTCTCTGTTTAGAACCAGCTTTTTATTGCATGAACCTGTCAGCCATCAAGTTGCAAATCAAGGTTGCACAAGCGACTTCAAAGCGGCTGTGGCTCAGCAGAGGGCAGCTGCGGGTGGCCATGGTTGCTACCTGGTTACAAGTCGAGGCTTTTCAGCCGTAGCTGGTTTGTCTGGGTTGAGTGTCTCATGTTGGATGGCCTGAGGAAACATCACGAATGCTGTCTCCACAGGCTTTGAGATCATACACATATCAAACATACCTAACAAGAAGGCAACCCTACGATGGAGGAAGGAAAAATGGCTTTGATTTGCTGGAGCAGAGTCTGGATTTTGAGAAATGCAGCGACTTTCTAAAGTATTCACCCCCCTGAAGTTGCTCCCATTTATTCACATTCAAATTACAAAATACAGTCTATTACTATTCTGCTTGTGTGAGGGCAATTTTTATTTTTTCTGCAAAAAGGCTGAATAAAATTATTAATTTTCAAGGTTCACCTTCCAGCCGAAGTCTGGAAGGTGAACCTGATATACAGAATTTAAAAATTTTGAATAACAGGGAACATTTGTTGACTTTCACTCTGCTCCATCAAACCAACCAAACTTATTGAAAAACCTGTTCCCCTCCTCGCCTGTGGGGGCGCTGCACCAGGAACTACTGAAGGAAAAACCATAAAAACCTCTAAGGACAGCACTGAACAAAGCTTCTTCATAAGATGTAAACAAAAATGGAGTGGCATCAAAAGTTGCAGGATTTTCTTTTGTATTTTGTAACAGATTATGAGCCATTTCTCCTGATATATGCGTTTGTTTTGGTTATATTTACCCAGAATGCCCTGGATTGTAGACCACTTCCTGCCTTTGGAGTGGTCTCTGGCTCGCTTGGCATTCACATCTGCATTTGTACTGCGCCGACGTTCACTTTAAACATAAACCTAGGTTTATAGGCGGACCAGAGTTCACTTCTTTGGTCTGCAGATTTCAGTAATTCATTCATACTTGCCCAAACAAACCAGGTTTTCTACACAAACAAACTGGAGTTGGATTAAAGTGGATAAAACTGGGCTTTTGTGAATGCGCAGTTAATGAGTAATATATGGACAGTAGTACAATAACCAGTGTTTTCTGCTTATTAAGGTTTATTTTAGAATGTATTCAGAAAATGACCCTCTGAAAAACAAAAACTTACCCCAGAGTTTCACCATTATCATGCTGCATCCTGCTTTAAGTCTTAAACCGCTGACGCTGTGTGCAAACAGTAGCAAGCTCACCCAAGCAAGCACCTGCATGTTGTTAATGCTTTTACTACCAGCACCCTAAGTAGAGTTAAAGTGGAAGCCTCATCATGTTAATGAACTTCCTCACTCTCAAGGTTCTTCACCTGAGCTCTGAGTAAGACGAAGCTAAACTTAACGCAGCGCCTCTTCTCCCTCGGGGCTCGGTATTTGTCAGTTGTGACCTAGCCGGCTGAGTTTTCCTCATGAGCAAGGGTCTGTTGACTTCATTGTGCTGGAGATAAACAACAACGCGCTCAGTCACCCTTCTGCAAGCAAGGCCTCTGCTCACCCCGTTTCTTATTGTCTACACAATCCACTCGACTGACAGATCTATCTCTCTTATATAGAGCCATAAATCACCCGAGTTATGTGTTGGTGAGCATCTTAACTTAAAATGGGTAAAGTTTTTGGTACAGTAACTTTCAGTGACAAATGGTATTTTAAAACTTCACGGCTAATCTGATTCACCTGCCGTGCAGGGCACTTTCTTAATAAATTACTGACTTAAGTCCAAGTGGTTAAACTAAAGCTTTTGTAATAATTGTCAGTGATTTATGAGAAATGGTTTATCCTTAACCTCTACAACAACCAAGCAACCCCCAGGAGGGCAGCACTGTGCCCCGAAAAGAGCTGCTAATGACTTCAACAGCACAACAAAGAAACTGGGGGATGCAACAACCTGCAGGCTTCTGCAGGCATGAAGAGTAAATAAAGCAACATTTAAAGTGCCAAGAGAGCCTCTGCATACAGTTGTACTCCTTGATCTTCTTTAGCCAAATCCTAAAGAGACTATTTTAAAAAGTATCAATGTCAAACCCACAAAATGATGCTTTCTAATGAGTCTGTAGCTTAAAATCCTGTTAATCCTAGGAATTATAGAAGCCATGCATTGTGATTGCTGTTAAAAAATATGTTTGAAATGATGTCTTGATATATATCCCAAACCCCAAAACAAGTACATATCTCCAGATAACATGATGAAACGTAATTCAAGTATTTTAGTGGAAAAGTGCTGATTAAATCTCAAGAAAACAAGAAAATCTACAGGAAAAGAAAAGTATCAGTAACAAAACTGAAGACTGAAGATTAAATATTCATTTAGTTTGCTTGTTTGTTCATGAAACATGATTCAGTATAACTAAGGATGCTGCCCATTTACCACAAAGCTCTAAATGCAGTTCAAACATATGAGAGGCCCCATAGGCCAAAACCTACAAACTCTCTTACACGTACTATCAAACCCTCTCACATTCGCTATCAAACCCTCTCACACGTACTATCAAACCCTCTCACATTCGCTATCAAACCCTCTCACACGTACTATCAAACCCTCTCACATTCGCT
>NW_015112732.1:440026-441779 GCF_001443285.1 Poecilia latipinna
CTTTTCTTCTTCTTTTTTTTTTACATAAGTGAAAATTAAGTCTGAGTTGACACTAGAGTATGAGAGGCCCCATGGGCCAAAACTTACAAACCCTCTCACATTCGCTATCAAACCCTCTCACATTCGCTATCAAACCCTCTCACATTCGCTATCAAACCCTCTTACATTCGCTATCAAACTCTCTCACATTCACAGTCAAACCCTCTTGCACGTACTATCAAACTCTCTGACAGAGTTTGATTGCAACGGAAGTTAACTTAAAATTTCAGTTTCTGATTGGACCCCAGGCAGGCTTTTCAAAATAAAAGCGGACCTGCGGTGTATGTTTGATTCATGTTTCTCTCCTGCGGCTTTAAAAGTGTAAAACTTTGTATTAAAAGATTTGCTAAAGGAAATCATGTATCTGAAAATAAATTAAAACATATTATGTGGGCAAAAAATTGTGTAACCCACATATGTGCTACCTCAATCAAAATTGCTGACATTTGACATGCAAAAAAATCTTTCAGATTACATAAACAATACCTTAACCCAGGTACTTCTCTGACTTCAGGATGATACAGGGACACCTATAAGACCAATTTTAACTGAAGTAACACATATGTGCTTTACAGGATTTTTTGCCCACACAATATTTTTTTTCAGATGCATAATGTCGTTTTGCAAATTAAAACATTCTATGGCATGGCGTTGCCCTCGGGCAACAAACCACATTTGTGTACCTCACATTGCTCCTTTATTATATGTCTGGAGGTATTTAAAATACCTCCAGACATATTTTTGTCCAAATAAAAGAGGTATTGAGGTTCATGTGACCTTTTACTTAGAAGAGGAGCAGTCCTTTTTATGAAGCGGAGGTGCATGCTACACCTTGCCTCCTACTTGTAAGTTATACATCACTTTTCTTCATGTTTAAATTTGGGTCACTCTAACTAAAAATATTTTAATATCTGTGAGTATGTAAAGAAGCATTATAGATCATTTCAAGACAATTTTTTAAAAGAATTTATATGCTAAAACTGTGTTTTTTGTTTGTTGCCTCAGGGCAACATTGCGCAGTTAGGGCCCTTTTGCTCAGACAATATTATTCTAATGCGATGATATGCAATTGATTACAAAATAATTATTAAAGGCCTTTTTTTTTACTTTATTATTGACTAACAGCAACAGGAGATGGATGCAAGATCGTTTCATGGACAAAATGTGCATGGTTCATAAGCTGGGGTCATTCCCAATGAAAACATGAGGATCCACTGTACAACCATTATTTCATTGTTTGTTTATCCTCAAAACTGACTTCAGTCCCAAAGGGTGAAGAGCTGGTCATCAATGAACAAATGGCCCCATTCCAAGGCAGGCAAAGACTGAAGCAATACCTGCTAAACCCAAATATACGGGTCTGCAGGGTACTTCATATGGCTGGTGCAGATGGTGTTCCTTACAACTTGAAAATCTACACAGGGCGAGCCGTACCACCACCAAATCTACCAGATATAGGAGCTGGTGGAAATGTTGTCCTTTGCTTGGCTCAAATTCTACCAAAAAAATCAGAACTACAAACTCTTAAAAAAAAGAACCTGCAGCCCTAAGTCCTGTCACTGATGTGAATCTGGTCGCTACAACCCATAGATAATCAGATAAACAGATGGTGATTCCCAGGTACGCCAATAATCAAGTGCCAAAAATGTGATACACACTTTTTTCACATCAGCAAGCAATTCCTTCCTGATGTTTAACATATAATAGGGAAAAG
>NW_015112732.1:446793-450376 GCF_001443285.1 Poecilia latipinna
TGAATGTGAGAGAGTTTGATAGTGAATGTGAGAGAGTTTGTAGGTTTTGGCCTATGGGGCCTCTCATACAAACACGAGGCTAAAAACTTGTTTGGTTTCAACCTGTGGAGACGCCTTTGCTCGTTATCCAAAGAAAAATATGAATAAAACATCCTGCAGATGTTTTGGCTCTTATCCGATCACGTCTCTGCATGGCTTGCATGACAACCAGACACAAAAGAATTAAAACACACCAAAAAAATCTGATAAATCATGTTCATTCAGGAAATGCTTGGATGATCTGCTATCTTATCATACGAACATGAATTACATAATTAGCTGCAGCTCTGGGGAAATCATGATTTGATGGTTGAAGCAGCTGGAAAAAGGGCTGCAGCATAGAGTCACCACATTAGGCAGATGATGCCTCGCAGTAGCTGCTCATCAAAACCTAATAGTTTCTTCTTTTTCCTCAAAGGAAGTCAATGGGAAGACACATTTTTTGCAATTAAACAGCAGATTCACTCAGATGGTTTTGATATTGGCACACTTTATCATGATACGTCATCCTTCCAACATTTTCTAGTCATTTTGAAGAGGCAGGCACTGGAATTGGACTTTTATTCATCAGCCATTACTTGCAGGGAAACCTGAGGAGAAAGCATTTATCTGGATATAACGCTGACATGCACCACCCACCGTAAAATGAATACAAACCAAACACACACACGCATGCACACACCCCCATGGAGACAACATACTCCTTGACAGCAGCAGCCTCCTCCAGCACAACAACGCGCCCCACCAAACTACAAACACAGCTCAGGAATGACTAGTGCAACACGACAAAGAGCCTGAGGCGCTGACCCAGCTTCCAAACTCCCAAGATCCCAATCTGACGGCGTGTTTGTGTAAAAACCGTCCAACTTCCCATCCAATGCTGGGATTATGTAAATAAATACCCACAGATGTTCTGTGACCATTTCCAAGGCAGTGAGGTAGACCAAGATGGATGTATTCTTTATGAATTAAGTGATTTTACAATAATTCAGATTTAAATCTGAATTATTGTCAAAATCTTACATTTAGCTGGAAAAATTGTGATTTCCACATCACAATCAAAACACATTTAGGTTATGGAAGGATAAAACAGATCCAATGCAGTTATTTGTCATGGTATCTTAAGTAAGAGACTCAGTGTTAAAGGGAACCTGGTGAAAAATATTCACATTTTGCATGTTTTTGTCTTTCCATTTGGGTTTCTACCGACACCGCACAAGCGCTTCAAACAAAAACTTTAACTTATTTTCTGGTGAAAAGTTACTGCTTTTTAAGACATTTAAATACCTGCAGAAACTGTATTTGTTCAGCTGGTTTTATCGCTTTTTGAGCTGTACAATGGCTGCTGGAAGTGTTTTGTTGTTGGCTTATTTGGATTTAAAAAGTGACAGGAGGCCCTTAAACAGCTCATTCTGTAGGGAATGAAATCTCATTATGCAAGAAAGATTTTGTGCAAACCCCCCTGTAAAGATCATGTTTTGTTCAATTATCCTACCGTGTTGAAGTGTAATAGGTCATCTTTAGCTATAGTTCTCTTGGTCAAACTGGACATCAGTTTTGGAGCAAAATCCTGATTGGTGGTGAAACATTCCTGTGTCAGAGTGGTTAAGTGATTTTGAACTTCTCGACTTTCCTATTACTTTTAGGAAGGAGAACAGGAAGTTCTCAGGTCAGAAGTGATTTGGACTCCTGTCTATTCATGGTTCATGTTTTGGGGATTTTTCTTCAGGGCATTTCTCCAAATTAGTCTAAAACCTAAAATAAACAAAATGCAGCTTGGGGAAGCTGAGAACCAATCCGGAAGCGGCGTTTATTTTCTTTCATGCCGATTGACTACAACCAATAGTGGAGAAAAGAAAACCTTCTACTGAGTGCATTTAATGAACATTATGGTACATTTGGTGTTTGACCTTTTAAAATAGAGAGGATCTGAAGTATTCTGGGATTTTAGAGTAGAATGATTTCTGCATCAGGATGTTTTAGAAAAACAACAACTTTGCACCAGATCCATGTATTTCCTGCAGATTCCCAGTCTGTCCATCATGTTCTTTTTTAGCAGAAGTTTCTTTATTGCAATGTTTCAGTGCACTCAGTCACAGGACTTTAACACTTTTGTATTTTCACTATAACCAATTCTTGACTCCATGATGAGCCAGAAAAAGTTCCTGAGATGCAATAATTATCCTTAGCAGAATTTTCTGAGTCTCTTTAACCCAAAACAGCGACTGCATGCTTTTATCTTTAGGGAGCAACACCTGCCAGCAGAAAAACGTAAAGCTGCAGTATGTAACTTTTATAAACAATGTTTTTCCATGATATCGTCACATTATCTGTATCATATTTTACTGCCAAGACATGATGACTGTCTTAGCAAATATGTAAAAACAAAGTTTATAAAAGTTACAAACTGCAGCTTTAAAGGACATCTTCCCTTATTTTTCATCAGTCTAGTTTCCTCTTTCACAGCTTTGCTGCTGCTGTTTCTAATATTACTAAGATTAAATACAGTTATGAACCATTTTGTGCAACAATACAGTGCAAATGGATTATTCTTATAAAATAACCTTTGCAGGCTGTTGAAATGTTAACTTTTTCACAACTGCCAAATGTTTTGGCCATAACTACAACTGAGGAGAGCAAAAAAGTGTAAACATCCGTTTTATTCTCTCCACACTTTATATTTAATTTCCTCTCACACCAAGAGATACTTCTGAATAAAAGCTTGCTGTGTGTGTGTGTGTGTGTGTGTGTGTGTGTGTGTGTGTGTGTGTGCTGGAGTTTTGCATCCACTATGAAAGAACAGTTTGCATTTTCAGGCACCGATTTACCCATTCTTGAGAAATTCACAGTAATCTGCTCCAGCTTCAACACACATCCTTTCAGAGTTTAGTTGCTAAGTGGAAGTGAAAAAAGTACAGGAGATGAAGTGCAGAATGTGAAGTTATTCATAAGCCTTTCACAGCGTCTCTCAGCGTTCGACTTCATTTATTCAATATTTCAATGCAACTTCTGGAGAACGAGAAAGAAAAATGAAAAAGAGCAAGAGGGACTTTTAAGGCCACTTCTGTTGCCATGAAGACCAAAGATTAGTTAAAGTTTAGAATGAATAATTGTTTAACATGATGCTGTATGAAATCACTAAAGCTAAGAATGAGGAGCACAAAGAAGGACACCAAGACAAAATGCATTTACTGCCAAGCAGAAACGTGAAGAACAATGAAACTGTTCATCATTCAGAAGAGCAAAATAAAGTTAGTCAATGTTTTTCTTCTATTTGCAAACCGAAACCTCTGAAATAGTTGAACTGAACATTCTTCCTCTTCTCTTTTTAACTTTTTGCTCCTCATCAGCGTAGAAGATTCTCCTACATCAGTTCGTCTCGAATTTGGCTAAAGATGATAAATGACAAACGAAAGAATTAACAGTTTTTTAGTTTTTCTTTCATGGAACAATTTGACTTTAACCCTGAAACTGAACTTAAATATTAAAAGTACCAGTATTTAAAAAAATATATAAATATCATATAAGAAAAAACATAACTGAA
>NW_015112732.1:453654-459691 GCF_001443285.1 Poecilia latipinna
TTGCTGGAAGATAAAGAATCCCAGTAATTATTGTGATAAACAATAATATTGTTGTTTTGACACCATTTTCATGTAACATGTGCACATATATGGCATAATGATGCAAATTCACTCGTCTAAAGATCTGTAAACTGTAATTTGGAAAAACACTGGAACTGGAAGATACTTTAAAAATTTAAAACAACTATAAACAATAAATAAAAATGGAAATGAAAACTACACACAACTGAAACTTTAAATTAAATTGATTATGATGTCTCTAAGCAAAATGACCACTCAAAAAATATTAATAATCAAAATGGAAATGAAATTTTAATTCATCATGCAATTAACTGATTAACTGCTTATTGCGACATGCCTAAGTCAGGCTTTCTTAAAGTTTTTCTCTTTTAAAGGTCGTCTAACTTTTGTGGCTCTGCAGACAAAATTCACCTTGAAACTCACCAAATTTTTCATTATTATTAATTTAAATTTGGAATCTAGATTAAAAATGTTTATTCCTTTAAAAACAAAAGAATAAAACCGTCGCAGGTAAACTTCCTGACAGAAGGAAACGCTGCATGTAGGGAGTTACATTCCTGTCCTACTTTCTCCTCCGCTCGGCATCAGGAGCAAATTTGTTCCATTCTCTCCCCATCAGTGAGTCATGAAACCCCCGTGTCGCATCCTCAAATATTTTTTTTCCTCCTTTACAAGCCTTTTGTTTGCTGCGCCTTCACGTCCTGACCCAAGGAGACAGAGTCATTACAGAACAGACTCATTCGTAATCCAGGATACTGCTCGCTCATTACTCTCCCTCCCCATGGCCTCTCGTGCGATAACAGTTTGATTAAGGCAGTCATGTCACCTGAGAGGTTGGGAGAGCTTACCTTTTAATATTGCCTGGCTGAATCATCATCGAACTGTGATGCTTGATTGCAAAAACCCAGGAGAAATCTCAGAATTACTCAACATTTATCAATAAACAATAAGAGTGAATTAAAGTTGCCAAAACCAAAGCGTTGAAGCACCGTTATGTTGGCGGCGACTTTTAACACGAGAGCTTGTGGCTTGATTGGCAATTTTATGGTTTGGTGGCGAAATGTCACATGGTTCTTTGGGAATTTCATAAAAGTTGGTGAAAGGTGTGAGAAACCTCTGGAGAGCAGAACACCAATCATATTTTAACGGGAAAATTCTCCAATTTATGAACATTTCTAAAAGCATTTTGATGGATTTATCTGGTTTTCTACAATCATAGCTCAAGGTTGGACTTTTTTTTGCCAGATTTGACCAAATACAGTTCTGCTCAGTCAGTGTGTGATGTCACACAGACTTGTACTGTCCTCAGCATCTGTAATGCTCATAGATTCATCTGCAATGTACAATTCAATTTGCAGGCATTCCCATCTACTTTTAGTCACATCACAAAATGTTTTCTTAAACCAAGTCTGTTTATACTGTTCAGTTTTAATCAGCCAATCAAATGAAAACAATATCATCCTTACAACTAGTGATACTTTACAAGGGTCCATTCCTAGCCATTCTAGTAAAAAAAACAAGTTCTTCTTGCAAATTATTTCTTGTTATAAGTTGGAGCTAGTACTTTTTTAATTATTGATAATTATTAACTAAAAACATATTCCTATATCTTGCTGAAAAGTTACTTTTAAGTCACTTTTTTAAAAAAAATATTTCAAGTGTAATAAGATATTTACACAAGAAACTGGACCAAAAATACTTTGTAAGATTTTGTGTTTTTGCAGTGCAGTTAGCAAGAGATTTATTATTAATCCTGGACAATCTTTTTTTTGGGTTAACCCAATTCTCATTTTAAACATTTTAAAAGACCCCATATGTTGATGTTGCCCTGGTAATCTGGTAATGTGCAGGATCAATTGGTGCACACTGAAACTTATTAGTGAAATTTTAAGTTTTCCTAAAAGAAAAAGTTAAAATCAGTTCCCAAGATGCAAACCATCCAGCGCCCTTGTAGTTCGCACATCAAACCTGTAAAGACAATTAGCATAAAGCCTTTGAGAAATACGTTTCTGCCTGATTTTTTACTTAAATGTTTGTAAGTCAGTTGCTCTAAAAGTTGCATTGAAAGTCCATTAAAAGTGCCAACTTTGCATGATTGTGTAAATTATGATAATTTAATGCGAAGTTGGCACTTTTAATGAACTTTCAATGCAACTTTTAGAGCAACTTTGCATTGAAAGTGTCATTATTTACCGAATGACACTTCATGACAACTGTCAAACATTCATAAAGACTTTTTCATGATCATGACAGATGTTTGGTCATGTTTTTGACAGCGTCACCCCTTCAGATAAAGTGTTACCCCGGTTTGTTTTATTTATGGTCAGTTTCTGCATTGGTAGTCTTGAAAACACATTTTCTCCCGAGATTCACATACGAGAGCCCCGTTAAGCTGCTGCTTTTGACGGTTGATGGTTACCATAGCAACCAGTGACTGACGGCTCCGCCCCCTTTTAGATCAGCTCTAAAGTATGATATTTTAGACAAGTTTAGAGTTTCATATTTGTGAACCTGAGTGTGTGTGTGTGTGTGTTGTGAAGTCAACACGAGGCGAACAGAGAAGGTCACATGTGAACGTCAGCAGTGATTTTAGATGTAACAGTGGTTTGAACTTTCTCGTTTTTACAGAAGAAAATGCAATACATTTCCCAACTAATTACATTCTAATACAGTGCTGTTGATAAATTTAACCTTTCACATTTTTTTTTGTGTGTGTGTTTAATGCAACAGTAAGTGTAGGTGGTAAGTCAAACAGAACGCTTCACTTCAGGCTCTTAAACACACTCGTATGTGCCGAAACTGAAATGTAGAGTTACAAAATTCCACTTTGTCACACCTACAAGAACACTTCAAGCAAACACTCTGGAAATGCATCTCTTGTCACTTTAATTAAGTGCTGAAAAACACCGCTCAAGTATCTTTCTGAGGTCAGGCCACTCCAGTTTAATAGTGCGGCTCAGCGGAGGCTTCGTTAGATTATCTGCGATTTGAAATGGGGGCTTGACAGCCTGAAAACAAATCACAGGCAGGCGGAGAGGCATGGCAGTCAAATTGTGGTCAGAGATAAAAAACTCTCAAAGGAAGAGATTATCCCACAATAAATAAAAGACATGTAGCAGCTGTTTATTTGGGCATAGTGGTTATTCATCTGACTTTAGGGTCAAATCCCTGCCGGTCGTTATGCATAGCCTCAACTCTAACAGGAGGTGGCAACCTAAGAAATCTGGAGATCCAACACTTTCCAAGAAATGATGCGGCCCTCTCCTATTTGCACAAAAGGTATCACAGGTTAAAGTGGGCCTTTTTTTGCAGGCACTTATCTGAGAGTAATATCGCCCAGCAGCAGTGCAGAGTGCAGCGCTTATTGCTAACGGCGAGGTAGATGGGAATCCGTGAGCCGTATCGCTTCAGATCGCATGCTGCGGTCACCGAGGGCCGCCTAAGGCAAAAAACACTAAACAGCCTCTCTTCTGCTCGCATTCCTTTGATCTTCAATAATTAATTAGCTGATTATTACACTAAGTTTCCTCTGTGTGTGATGTGCGTAATAGGCCATTAGTCTGGAAATGGTGTGGTTGGGACCGTCAAGTTGAAAAGTCAATGAAAAGCTTTGAGGTGATGTTTACTCCCATGTTTGTCTGTCAACTCATCTTACATAAAGCAGTCTGCACCACCGAGACGCCGCGCGCGCACACACACACACCGACACACAGATGAACATTACCATTAGGCTGCAGCATAAATAGAAAACACAAACATCCATTAGCATAACGAATGTGCTGATCATAACTATACATCAGTGAGCTCGACCCTAATGCTTTTTGAGTTTATCTTTGCCCCGATAATGAGACGAGGCTTAATGCGAGTCTGTGTGTCTAATAACCCATAACAGCATGAAAGAAATATTTGCTTTGTCTCTCAGTTATTTTGACTTTTATTTTGCAGCACAGCCAAGCAGAAAATGTTGAGCAGAGCAGGTCTGAGGCGCTGGAAGAGGTCGACTCCGACCTGGTTGATACTCTCCAAACTGTGTTCCTCTCGTCTGTAGAAACAGGACATCATGGAGTTCAATTGCCTGACTTTAGGGTCACTGATTTGGCAAAAACCTGCTGTTTAAATTAAATTAGGTGCAGAGGGGTCATTTCAAGGACATCGCTCTAATGAAAGGGGGGAAAAAATAAAAATGTGACTGATTTTACCATTTCAGGCTCCAGCTCTATATTTCTGCATCCATTTCCAAGCATTTTGAATATAAAACACAGTTTTATCTTTTGAATCTTTTATCTGCATCCAGCTCAGGGGTACATATATGAATAAATAAAAATATGTGGACCAAAACATTGAAATCATAACCTCACCAGCAGGTCGGGTTGTGCAAGTTCATTTTTTACAAAAAAAGTTCAGTTCAGTCAGAATCCAGTTCCAGTAAAAAGAAAAAAATAATTAGGTTGAGAACTGAGAAAACAGTTCAGGAAATTATGTTTTAAATTCAACAAAATTAATGAGTTCAGAGTTATCAAAAAATGTTGGCTGTCCTCCATTAAAATTATTGTTGATGACCTCAATTAGTTGCGTCTCTAATCTGATTTTGGACCGTTTTGTGCTGCAGCAGCGCAGTACAAGCAACTGAATTTTACTGAAATACCTTCAGATAAATTAAAATTCAAATTAAACAGAAACCTGGAAAAAATCTGGGCGATTTTTAAATGTTCATTACACAACACAGTTTAGTCTTTTCCAATTAGAAACACCACAACAAGATTTTAGGTTGAATTTAAACCTGGTTCCAGTTCAACAAAGTCAAATTCAGTAAGTTCTGAAACCTGGTTTCACCACAGATGGGCGACACTGCTGCCTTTTTCGTTTAACAGATCCCATCTGCTCCCACATTCTTCTATATTTCCTCCTCTAAATGCCAGCAGTAGGCCTGACAGAGAACCAAGGCATCGACGCTGCTGTAGTAGTTCCTCCTGCTCATGCATTCAGCTGCACATCGATTTAAATGGCCACCTGACACAGAAAACAAATCTAAGCCGTGACACATATGCTTGGCTCACCAACGTAATGACATCTCTATTTAAATATTTAGTTGAAATTTATACCTGCTTGTGTATCACGTTTTATGTTGGCACCGACGCCCGTTTCCATTTCCAAGGCAGAATGGATGAGCTGGCATCTGCAATCAACTGCATGTCGACACAAACTGAACTGGAGCGGCTCCATGTTGAGATGCAGGCTTGTGTTGAAGTGAGGATTCGTTTTAACGGGGCAGTGACATGTAAAACTGACCTTTTTATGCTTTACATCGTGTTATATTGTTATTCAAAAACAAACCTGGAGTGTTGCCTCCGTTTTGCACCATTCAGCTGTGCAAAACGCCTCGGTGGGTTTAGTTACTCCTCCTCCTCAGAGCTGAAGGTTACAGCTTCTGAGTCACTGAGCTCCTTCAGACTAGCCAGCAGAAATTAGCAAACACCTGGCAGAACTACACATCAACTGAGCTCACTATACAAGCTGATAGAAATGTTGTCAAAGCAATATGATCAGTCCTGAATGCAGAGTTTCAAAAGGTGCTGGAGTTTTTAAAGAGACAGAAGCCCAATTTCAAAACTGATGATTTTGTAAATAATGACAATTTAATGCAAAGTTGGCATTTTTAATAGACTTTCAATGCAACTTTTAGAGCAACTTACCATTAAAAGTGTCATTATTTACCATATGACACTTCATGACAACTGTCAAACATTCATAAAGACTTTTTCATGATCATGACATGTGTTATGTCATGTTTATGACAGCATCATGTCAGTCTTATGGACACCCCTTCAAATAAAGCGTTACCCAAGACTTTAAAGTCTGATAGTCATATTTGATATATACTGAAGTGGGTAGTAACTAGTTACATTTACTCAATTAGGCTACATTTACTTGAGTAACTTCTTTGAAAATCTACTTTTAGGAGTGTTTTTACGCTGTAGTTGAGTAATTTTATTATGAAGTACTGCGACTCTTGAGT
>NW_015112732.1:464259-464893 GCF_001443285.1 Poecilia latipinna
TTTAAGTAGTGCTTCTCTTACTCAAGTACAATAACTACCTCTGGATATATATATATATATATATATATATATATATATATATATATATATATATATATAAAATATAAAAAATTCCCCTCTCACCCTCTGTGGGTGGTCTCTTTCATCCTCTGAGCTCGGGTCCTCTACCAGAGGCCTGGGAGCTTGAGGGTTCTGCGCAGTATCTTGGCTGCACATTTCTGGACTGAGATGTCTGATGTTGTTCCTGGGATCTTGTTTGAGCCACTGCTCCAGTTGGGGGGTGACTGCCCCGAGGGCCCCGATGACCACAGGCACCACTGTGGTCTTCACCTTCCAGGCCTTCTCCAGTTCCTCTCTGAGGCCCTGGTATTTCTCCAGTTTCTCCTTTTTCCTGATGTTGTGGTCACTTGGTATTGCTACATCCACCACAACGGCTTTCCTCTGTTCTTTATCCACCACCACCAACTTGAGATTGACGATATATATATATATATATATATATTTATATTTATATATATATATATATATATATATATATATATATATATATATATATATTTTTTTTTTTTTTTTTTTTACACTTTCTATTTTTTTCTAAATCTTCACCCAAAAAAACTATAATTTTTTATATATT
>NW_015112732.1:468430-486522 GCF_001443285.1 Poecilia latipinna
TATATATATATATATATATATATATTTGTGTGTGTGTATATACAGTTACATGATTGTACTACAAAATGTTGCTATGCCTAGAAAACGCAACGTTGCCCTTTTAATAGCAAGAAAGCTACATATCAGTCATGTGTTTCACAGTTTATAAAGCTCTTAAACTTCAAATTACAACATAAGTCAGATTCTGGTGATCAATATTACTCCATTTATTTGAAAAAGCTTCAGCTTCATATTTGCACATTTTTTAACTTTCTTTTAAGTGAGGTCAATCTATTTTCAAGGATGAGGTGCAGAGAGCATCACTGGGTACCACAAAGTCCTCGTCACTCATCAAATAAGCTTGAGAGGATTTCATTTGAGAGCAAAATTTGCTGTGCCAACAGTCTGACAATTACAGCTGGGGAAGCGTATTGATTTTCAGGCTCAAGGGGCATTTGTTTAGCTATTCACACTCAAGCCTCTGCACATAATAGAAAATCTATAAAAATGTAGAGCAGGCAAAAATGGGTTTTTTCAAACTATTCCAGAATATTCACAACAAATGTGGTGAAAAGTTTCTGGACATATTAAAAAGCATTTCTTGTTCTCCAGTAATGGTTTTACAGCAGCTTTTTGTTCTGGGTGCGAGTAAACATTGACCGGTGGAAGACGATATCAATGACCGTTGAACAATGATCGGTGATGACTCGACAGAAGGAACGTGTAACAGAATATCCTGATGTCTTCTCCCTCATCTGGCGGTGCATTCGCTATCTGATGCACATCCATCTCCAATGACTGAAATTCAGCTCTGTGAACCTTTTCACCAGGTTATCAAACCGAGATCTGGAGGTCTGTGCTGAAATAAAACGCTTTATTCTACAGCTTTGTCCTTTGTCATGTGGAGTAATTAAGAATCCCAGTGAAACTACGAAGCTTCTGCGTAATAAATCTACATGCTAATGTGCTGTTCTGATTACAGTGTAGTTACTCGCAATCCTTGTTATTTACTACTGCATTGATTAGAGGATTGAGGAAATTCAATTTAACACAAAACAGATAGGACATAAATGAAATGAATAAAAAAAGTCGTTCATTTGATCGTCCTCTTGTTTGCCTCTCTATAAAAGCATATTGATTTGAGTCGCTTCATAATTAAACTGACCTTTCTCGAAATTAATTTTCCTCACTGTTCAAATAAAATTGGATTTTTTTAATAAAAAGATTGGCAGGCATGTAATCAAACCATTTTCAACAAATAATACAATGCAGCTAACCCAATGTAAGTAGGTCCAACAAAATGTGAAATTTAAACAAACTGAAACGTGAAACATAGCAAATAAATGTAACTACATTGTTATTAATGTTTATTAAGGGCTGACTTCCTGTTTTGGGTGTCCAACCCACCTTTTACTGGGGTTGATTCAGATCCTACTTGGCTAAACTAGCTCTCTGGGAACTCTTCAACCCTTTCACATGTGGCGTCCCACAGGGCTCAGCGTTCAGCCCCCTTTTATTTGCTCATAGTTGGCTTCATATAGATCAGTGTTTCTCCACCCTGGTCCTCAGCGCCCCCCGGCTCTGCATGTTTTAGATGTGCCTCTATTCCAGAACAGCTGATTCAAATGATTGCATGACCATCAAGTACTGCAGAAGCCTGTTAATCACCCAGAGATACAATTCAGGTGTGTAGCAGAAGGGAAATACCTAAAACATGCAGGACAGGGGGGCACTGAGGACCAGGGTTGAGAAATACTGATATAGGGGAGGCATGGTGTACTGACTGAGGTCAGATCTCTGCTCAGGGCAAAAAGAAAAGGTGTAGATTAATCAGTTCCCACTGCAAATTGGACTTTTTGGTAAAATTGTACAATCAGCTGTCTGCAACAACCAACCAACTGCAGTTCATTAAATAAATAAATAAATAAATTCTTTAACTTGTGAACAGATTTTTTCAACTTTATCTCAATGAGCGTTTTTTCCACTTTTGGAATCGTTTAATTTTGTATTCTAGGCATTTTTCTCTGAACGAGTTGGCCGAGTCGTATTGCTAGCATGCAATAAAACAACACCAACCATCCAGGTATCGGAAGTGTCAGGTGTGATTGGTTGGTGGCATCAGGTCAGGTGTGACAAAGATCAAACCTGAATTGTAAATGTGAATATGAAGAAATCTGTTCAGGGGGCTGCATAGTTTTTATTGCAACAGGCTTGGTGAAGGTCACAAGTAGCAACATTAGAGTCCCTCAGTTTACCAAGCCATCCATCACAGTTTATGATCATTAAAGTGGACACAGATTTTATGTCTGACAGATCAGGGCACTCAGCGGATCAAGCTTTTATCATTTGAGGCAGCGGGTCAAAACAAAGTCAATTATTTCTAGGAAGAGAGTAATCTGTCAGGGCCAAATAATATCCACTTAGCTGGATTACTAAACAGCAGATCTCAAGTATTCGCGTGGATTAGTGACCACAACCACCCGCGAATGGTTAAAATCTGCAAATACTTGAGACCGCCTCTGAAAATGTTTCTGCATGGTTTACGATGATGCATTAGCATCATCGTAAACCATCTTAGCTCTGCAATAGAAGGTAACATCTGCTGTCTTTCATAAATCCCATAGCTTTACATCTGCCATTTCATTAGGTTTAGTCATGCACTAAACTAGTTAAAAAACATACGCAACATATTATATTTCAGAAATATCCCTGCAGAGGTCGTCAAGAACAAAACATATCTGTGTAATGAATATTTGCTTCATCTCATCTAACCACCACACCTCCTTATTTCAAATTAACACCCAATATAAAGACTACATAACAGGAAATTGGGTCCGGACACCTTTTAACTTGGTAGACTTCCGTTATCTCTATGGATCTTGCTGCATTTAAGGACAAAGGCGATGCTTTTCTGCCTCTGTTTACCAAGGAGTGACCACAAATAGAAAAACACTGAGAGCAACACAAGCTATTAAGATTTCATTCGCTGTTAAGATAGTTGTCCTTAAACTAGAGAGATCACCATTTGGATTTTTGCAGATAAGAAACAAATGTTGGACATGATGATTTTAAGTAATTTGTTTCTCCCAAATCTTCTGCTGTGAGAAAAACACAGTTTATGTCACAATGTGACAAACTGTCAGGTGCCAAGAAGAAATTGGTCCAGTTTGGTCGTAGTTTGGTATTTGTGCAAACTAGAGATCATTAGATTAGCAACAAACGAGCAGGTTTAAAACAGGTAGAGGTATTGTCCTTGAAATGTTTTTTATAATATTTGGAAGTGTTTCAGGGTTATCAGTTGAACGATGGAGTTTATTATAATTAATGAGAGTCAGCAGACATAAACGCTGCTTCCCCAGGTTTGGTCTCCATAAATGCTCTGAAACACTGATTCAACAATAATCGGTATTCAATATACTTTGGTGCTATTACTTTCTCTTGGTCTCGCTTTGATATTAATCCTTTATTCATGGAAATGTTCTTCATAAAAGGCTGACTTTGTAACTGTCTTTATGTGTCTCTGAAGGCTCAGGTCTCAGTCCATCACTACCCCCACATTTTGGGCCTGATTACCAGTTTCTAACCATAATAATTGACTCTTGATTGTTTCTCTTTAAGGTCCAAAGATGGCAGCTCCAGTTTTAATGAACTATCTAATACCGCCTGGAGTGCAACAGTTTATGCAACAGGCGCAAAATCCATAAGATACGACAGCTGCTTACAGATCGTATTATTTAAATTATGTCCAAATAGGATAATTCCTTCTGGCTTCTTAACTGTTTTTGCGAATAATTTTTCAAAAAATAAAGCAATGACCACGCATGTTAATGTTTGCTGCCCTTACACCAGGTTGCTCAACTCAAATGTGAAACATATTTGAGGATATTTGTAACTTGAACAAATAGGATTATTATCAGTGTTCTGCATTATCCGTCCTAATAACCACTGAGTGGGCTTTAGCAAAGAATGCCTCAGAGGGAGGAAGATAGGCAAGAAGGAAAAATGCGCTGTCAGGCCCACGGGCGATCATTTGTCAACTGTTTGGCTATTTTTATTGGATTGTCAGCATTCAACAATGGCCATTGCACAAAACAGGAACATTGGCTGTTTCTAGCCCCGGGCGATGTAATCATGTTATCCGCTGATTTCCCAGACTGTTAAATGGCTGGAAGAATACAACAATGAGAGAGTCCTGGCAAGGGATTGTTGTGGGACAAGTGTGATTCATTAAACTACAGCTGACAAGGTCCCTGTCACACACACCATCAGTCACAGACTCCAACTTGTGTCACAACATTTCTCTATTAGATTTACAAGTGGTGTGAAGAAGCTATTTAATTCCTATTAATGCACACCTGCCTGGTCAAAGAGCCAAAAATATTGCCTGAGACATTAAAAGCCCATTAAAAGATCCAAAAACAACACAGAGACAGCACAATTAGAGAGCGGTGTGTGTAAAACATCTAATTAGCTTCATCCAACGGAGACCCTCCTGCCCCCTTCAGGTGCTTTCCTTCTGCAGGCATGGCACCAGTTCTGTTTGATTGGCTATGAATTTTTCACTGTTTTTTGTAAAAACGGTTTCAAAGTTTCACATGGAACAAAAATACAAAAATACTGAAAGTCATTTTTACATGTCAAAGTTAAAATATCAATGACGGTTATTTAAATGGAACCAAAACATAATTGCTATACAAAATTGACTATTAAAATTGATAAATTACTGTATTTTAGTATCTACAATAGAGCCCAACCTGTTTGTGGAAAATTAGCCTATTTATGGATTATTTGCATATAATGTTTGAACAGAAAATGCAGCTTTGGAAGCTGAATTATCTTTGCTCAATGCTAGTTGACACTCTATTGGCTGGCATTTTCAAAGCAGCCAATCCTGAAGCACCATGCATTTTCCTTGGTGCTGACTGGCTGTAAGAAATACTGTAGATTTTCATGGTGCATATTAAGGTGTGCATTGGTGGTTGAACTATTAAAAATGTGCAGCTAATCTCTGAACACCAGGCAGATCTCTGTATTAAAAAACAAGCATATTCTGAAGTTCTACTGTCACGATTTCCACATTTTCAGTTTCTTTGAAATGATCAGACATATGCAAATTTTATTAAGGAGTTTAATGAAGTGTAGCAATTTGGCGCTCAACAGATCTAATCAGATGACAATTGTCATTTAGTGTCTTCTTGTATCAAATTAAAACTGCACAGCTGATGTAAAACAGAAAGTCTTCATTAGTGTCCTCGCCTTGATAATGGCATAATAATCACGAAGTCTGAGTAAGGTGCTCTGAAAGTTGTACTGCAGGTTTGCTTTTAGGTTTTTTAAAGCTTCTCTATTAACAATAACTTCCCTGTGAATCTTTTAGACTGTTGGGGGAAAAGAAAATATCCAAACTGTCACTTTTCTTTTTTCTTGCTGCTTTGACTTTTTCATAAGTGTCCAGCTTTTGGCATTTTACTTTGACCTTTAAATAAACTCCTGACTTTCTCAACATCAAAGAATTTCTGAATGCTCAAAGGAACAGCTTCAATTTTAAATGAGAGGTTTTCCATGAAGTAGCTTAGTTGCAGCACATTGAAAGATGTTTTTTAATTAATATGAAGATGTTTGTAGGCAAAAAATTAGAAATTCTCTTGTAAGAGGAAGATTAGATTTTTATTGTTGGCAAAACAAAAGAAAGAAGGAATAGCAGGTCAGAGATGTGACCAATGATGAGGAGACTTTTTAGAAAAGTTCAAACTTAAAATAAATCTATTGTGGTTCCCTCAGGTGAAAAGCATCCATGTTGCAATGCAGAAATACAAGAGGTTCTAGCAAATCAAGTGAATGTTATTTTTTCACTGGAATAACTTCAAGTTAGCAAAGAGTTGTTGCAACTTCAAGTGGTTTAACACTTGAAAAGTTAATAAAATGCTCTGGTGAAACAATTTCTGAGTTCAAGGAACTAATCTAAAAGTAAATGTGTCATTTCATAAACGGAACAAAAAAGCATGAAACTAACTTGTTGTTGACGAAACATATGACATAATCCAGGTGTTGGCAAGAAAATTTCTCACCATCTGTCTTCTGGACTTATTTTTACTTAACGGTCATGAATATTGTTGTGCAGCAATATGTTTTCTTTGAAGTTATTAATGGAAAAAAGCAGCCTTGTTTTGAATTATTCCATGTTGATAGTAGTATAGTGAAAGCAAACGGCACGTAGGAATAGGAATAAAATGTATGTGAAACTAGAAGCTGTTCCTCTCGGTTCCGACCGGCTCTCAAAGAATCATCATTACACCAGAAGATCCAGCAAACCCTGGGAAGGGAGACACACTTAGTAATCAGGGTTACTATTTAGTCAGGCTGAACCCCTCCACACATATTTACAATAAAACATTACCTCTAGGATCGCCATTTCTGTTGATTCACAAAATAATCCGTTCCACTTCATTGATACTCAGAGCTAAAACTCCACTCCGGCTTTTCCTGGTTACCTACAACAACTTATGCTACACATGAAACTGGGAAATTCTGACTTCCCAGTTTGAAAAATCAACCACCAAAGTCTGATTTCCCAATCTGAAAGTGGGAGGAACTCTGACTACCCCGAGTTAGAACTTGTGAGGCCGACTTTGCGTTTCAAAATGGCTGCTGCTCGGACCAATAGTAGAAAGATGTGCTGGGAATACGTTTATTTTATAGAGTGCACGTGTAGCGCCTGCAAACATAAACTGAACAAATTAAAATCGTTTGTTTATGGAAAGTAAAGTTTAAAATGTTTGCAAGAGAAACTGCAAATATCTACCGTCGACGTGTTAAAATTCTGACTTCTCAACTAGAACGCCGTTACCTTGGTTCGGACCTCAAACCCAGCTTGAAGTTACAATTTCCCAGGTAACTGGAATGCAGCATTACTGGACTTTATCCTCCAAGAATAAGCAAAGTGATTTGCTGGTGCAGGTTGCTGAAAACTGGAAGTTTTGGGTTTAACTGTGCTAGTTGCTCAGTTTTAGTAATTGCAGTAGAGATGATCGGCGTGTGGAAAGAAGTCAGGCGGAAGTTAATATTTTTCAAAATAAAACTACACAAACAGTAGTTATAATGAAAATCGTTTTTGGTTTTAACCAAGCAGCGGCCAACAGATCAACACAACCAAACTAAATTCACTTTTTCGGTTTAGAGACTTTAGGTCAACATCCTGTTTGTACTTGTAGCTGTAAATGTGCCGTCTTGTTTTACAAAAAAAAAAAAAAAAACCAAGTTAACTGGAAGAATGAAGGTTAGCTCTACCATCATAAAGGTTTTCCTGCCCAGCATCAGTCTTTAAGGAGATTCAGTTCGCCCACACTCAGTCAGCTTGCTGCTTCCTGAGCACATTGGACCACATCCAGTCCCTCCTCCGAAGGGTTTATCCACTGGTGGAAAATCCTGTTTCCCACTGTGAAGTCAGTGGTCTACCTTTCCCTGAGCTCCCTATGCATACTGGTTCAGTTAGAATGATGGAGTGATGCTTTCATATCCGCTGGACTGATTGGTGTCAAGGTTGTCAATAAAAACACTAGATGTTTTGTTAGCTCTTAATTTGAAGGATTAACTGCACAAGTTCTCATCAGAATATGGAAACCAAACCAACATGTCCCTCTGTAAAAAGATGATGTCCCACCAAAACCAAACAACAGTAAAAACAACAATGACACCTGTAAAATTTGCCAAGAAAACCTGTTTGATTATTCCCAAAACTTTTCCTGTGGACTGACAAAAAAAAAACCCAAAAAACTTTTTTTTCCATCTTGGTTTACTTATATAGTGCCAATTCACAACAAATGTCATCTCAAGGTAAAAAAAAAAAAAAAAAAGTTAAAAAATTTAAGAAATTTCAGCGCCACATTGAAAGGTGATTGACAGCATTAAGACCCGCCCTCTGGCTCTGATTGGTTGTTTCTGTTAGCACAGAGAGAAGGCAGAGAAGCTCAATTTTGTCTCATAACATCCTGTCACAATATAGTGAGAGTTAAATATGCAACAAAAAAAAAACGTATTCTTTATAAAAGTTACATACTGCAGCTTTAAATGTGACAAAAACTAATATTTGATGCAAGAACCAGAATATTCTAAAAAATTTAAGAAGTTAAGAGTCTAGCAGAGTGGAGTTTTCAAAAAGAAAATATTTATGATGCCATATAATTGAATTAAACACCAATTCAAAAAAACCTATCTCTATGTAATATAGATTTAAACATATCCAGAATGGATCCTAAACCTTTTCTTACTTGCTTTTTGACTTGGTGACTTTGACTCCAGATATTCAGATTAATACGCAGATTAAGAAAAAGCCACCCAGCAGCACAGCGATGGAGAACAGCTCAGCAGAGGAAGGTTATTGGTATATGAGACCACCAGCACTCCGGTTTGCAATTACGCCAGGAGGAGAGGAGAGGCGCGGCCGGCTGCTGCACTGTGGATGTATTTACAGTGCAGAGGGAGGAGGAGATAGGAGAAAGCAACTCACCAGGTGTCACTCAGGACGATACCCATGCAGGGAAAATTGATGATGGGGCAGGAAGGGAGGCAGCAGTGATAAAGCCCCTTCACTGCGACCAATCCATATCAGTGTGTGCAGGGCAGCTGGGGGAATCACGCTGTGTTTCTAAACTAAAAGTGCAAAGAAAGTGACATTTACTGTTAGGAAAACCTCTGTATTCCACTTTAATCTAATGCATGTGGATTAGAATTACAGGTTTATTCGAAAATGACAAACTATTTCCATCATTAAATAAATAAATAAAAAAAAGAAGTCAGCGCTCCTTGAAAATCTAACGATTCACTAAAAGGCATATTTCTTATTCAATTACAACTTCCTCTTTTTGTACAAACGTCGGCATGGTAAGCAGTTTTTATCCGGAGCTAAATTTCCATGTAACGGAGCTAGAATGGGAGCAGGAAAACACATCTCAATTCCAGTGCTCATGCTGTGCCAGAAGCATCATCTTGGTGGAAAAAAGGGACAGTTAAAATTTGCATTTAGATTACTGTGGTAATAGAAAGACCATGGCGATGAATCTTGTTTTGAGAAAAAAAAAAGAGACTAATGTGCATGTATTTTGAATAAAACTGTGCAGTTAAACACTTAGACTGGATCTGTATGAAAGGATGTATAACAGAATCCCAATCTATCACGTTTAAAACAATAACAGCTGGGCGCCGTGGAAAACAAAACGGGATGATAAACGTGTCAATTAGCCGGACCATTTGTTTCCCTTTAATCATCTTTAATTTAAAATTTTTATCTGACAATATTAGCTTCTAAAAAGTTGGAAATGTGACCTGAAATGCTAAACTTATCCGCCGTCATTTACGTGTGGTATTTACCATAAACAACATCAAGTACTGATTTTCATATTCATGAGCCTCGCATTGTTTGCCGATGGCGCATACCAAGTGGGTCTAATTTGTTTTCGGTTCTTCACCGTTCTGCAGTCGCAAAAAATGTCAGCTGCACACCATCACAGACACTTAATTAGGCAGCACCAGCCCTCTGCGCATGGACAATCTTTACGAAATGTCTCGGATAATCAAATGATAAGGTGTTGTTGGGGTGGCCTCAGTCAAGGAAAATGCAGAAAAACATTTGAGAAATAGATTGAATAAGTTTTGTTTAAATTGCTGTGGCAGCGTCTGAATCTGAGGTTGTTCTGTTTTCAAGGGAACAACTCACAAAAACAAATCCGGTTTATTTTACCTTCTTAATCTAAAAACATGACCAGCTCATTTCTCATCCACACCTGCAGCTGGTGATATTAAAACTGGAAAGGTTAAAGGTTATTGATGAATTACATAAATAAGGGAAGCTTGTTTTATTATCTTTGTCAAATTTAATGCTGTCAAAATGCTTCGTTTAACAGTTTTATCATTTAACATGACTGCTAACCAATCAAATAAAATCTGGAGTTTGCAGCGTTTTGATTGGCTGCTGGTCCCTGCTGTCCCGGTAAACTGGTTCTGGGATAGCACTGGTTTTCAGCACTGGAAATGGAGCTCATCTCAGTGGAAGTCCTGGACATTCACCTGGAAATGTTTTAACTATCCCATTTAAAGTCAGTTACAAAAGCTTAACTAGTTTATTCTGGAACTATTATTTAAATGAAAAGCTTATGTCTAGAAATACAAAAAGGTGACATAAGATATAAACTTTAAATCTGTGCCAACTGATGCTTTTCAACTCCAGAGCTTTTACACCTAAAGAGTTATAATCTGTCAACTTCCTGTTATTATGGTTTCAGCTTCAGGTTCAAATCCCTGTTAAACTAAACCTTTTTTAAAAAAACACAAAACTGAGAGTCATAGAACCATTAAATGTTCATTCCTAAAAAGAAACCTAATGGAAGAAAAAATATATATGTGAAATGTAAGATCTGCTGTTGAAAATTAGGGTCCACTTAAGATTTTGTAAGGCTATAAAAGTTAGTTTTACTTTTTAGGACCTTGTAGAAATCCTGCTTTGTTTTAACTGTTAGCTATTCTGTAGCCTCCTAACCTATTATGATGTCCTAACTCAGCTTTCCACTGCTAATCACAATTTAAAAAAATCTAATGTCCCTTTATTTCTCTGAAACAGCTGACAAATTTATTCAGTGCATATTTTCACAGCTTTCCTTCACATTAGAGATTTTTGATGCAATGAGTAGATAAGTTTAACAGAGCAACTCCTTTTGCTTTGAAGTCTGCTCCAGGAAACGCTGAATTACCGCTTTCCACAATAGTTTAAGCTTAGTGCAGAATCAAAACACTGCAGAAAAATTAAAAGAGACGAAAGGTTGAGAAGTGGAAGACAGGCTCCATCTCCACAAGCATTTATTAGAAAAAAATAAAACACAAACTTGTTGTATTATGCAAGAAAAAGTAGATGTGACTGTTTTCCTTCCCCCACTTCATTTCTTCTCTCTCTCATCTCTAATTTACTGCCATCTGCTCGGCTCGGGTGTAAATCTGAACGCAGGCCGACTTGCTCACCCAGGCTTTATCTGCTAACATTTAGCAATGTCTAATTAAGCAAAAATGGGAACTGTGTTGGCTGAAAAATGCTGCAGCCGAGTAATGACAGTCATAACAGTTTGGGATGCGTGTCTGTCACTGCAAGCAAATGCACTTATTAAATCAGGGTAATTAGAACAAGGAAGCAGCCATAATGGGCAAAAGGCATTCAGCTGTGATTAAAGAGGTTCAAACTTGCAGCAGATCAACTGGCTTTTGTTTACAATTTAGCTGTTAAAATGACAGATGCATGCCATAAAAAGAGATTAAAAAAAATTGTCAATACAAGATGTCCATTTTGGAGCAAACTAAATAAATAAAATAGCAACAAAACAGTGAAAAATGTACAAAATGCTCATTTTTTTGGCGCTTTGACATTATGGTGACAAACAGCCGGGTGTAGCAGAAATGTGCAGAATTAATTAATCACATCTATAGAGATTTTATAGATTTTATTTGGTCTGGATCAGGAAATATTCAGACCAAATCTGGATGCAAAAGGCTTTCAAGTTTCCAGTTTATTGTAAGAAACTTAAAATGAGTTTTTGATTCGTTGCCTCCGCTTTGATGCACCACAGTAGCAGGAGGTCAAGGTTCACACACTGAATCGCCAGTAAAATTTATACTACATTAAATTCGGCCTCATAAAGTAGGATGTAGTACACCATTAAAAACTTAAATTTGATACTATTTTTAGAGCACAAACCTGCTGCAAACGTCTTCAGCATTTTCCCCAACCTGTATGGTTTTGATCTTCATGAGACGTTGACTGGACTTCAGAGAGAGTTGTAATTATACTGAGAATAAAATAATCACAGGGGAAGTCTGTACTCATTTGGTGACTTCTGAAGGAAACTGATTTCATTTACAGGAAGCAGAATAAAGGAGGCTGAACCTAAAATGAGTGTCACGCTTCACATTATTGCTCGTCTTGTTCAATAAAATAAAAACGACAGCCCAAAAACATACTCGTACGTCTTGGACGTGGCGTAAGGTCTGACATGAAAAGAGCTTCTCTTTATGTTGAACTTTTACAAGAGCTACGCTTACCAAGACTCTTATTAAAGGGCAGACATTCCCACAAAGGAAATATTTAATAAAGCACAGTTACAAAAAAACATTTACATTTTAGATTAAAACAGATTATTTTCAAGAACACGATCACATGAAGCGATCTTATGTACTTCCATTTGGCTCTCTACTGCTTCTAAAAACATCCAAGTGCTTAAATAAATAAATACATTTTTTTTAAAAGTAATTTTATGCCAACAAGTTGATGTTTCTTGGTGTCTGAAAAATGAGCCGTTTCATAAACCTTTGGAATGTAACATCACAAATCAGCCCTGTTTCCTAGCAACCGTAGTGAAGCCCAAAGCATTACCTAGCAACTCAAGTGGAGCTCTAGCATGTTTGTTCAGCTGGTTTTACCTCTGTGTGCCTTGTACAATGGCTGCTGGAAAAGACAAGCGTTTTGTTGCTGATTTGCCATCCAGAAACCACTTGCTGCATTATTATTGGCTGCGCAGGAGGCTCCACTTCTGCTTTTCAAGGATGTATGGTTGTATAACTGCACATCTGTTTGCAGCCGTTTTCATGTGAGTGTATAAACATTGAGCTAAGAGGCGTGACCACCAGCATCTCATCTGGATTTAAAGTGGCAAGAGGCCCTGGACAGCTCATTCTCAAAACCGAAAGAATAATTTTGTGCCAAAAAATTTAACAAACATGATCGTATAGTTCATAGTTTTATCCTAACCTGTTCAAGAAAGAAGAATAATCACCTGTCCCCGCCTGTCTAGTACAATGATTATAGGAAATGTGTTTTCTATTTAAAGCAAAGTACAGCTTAGTGTCAGACTCTCCAAGTCTTTGATGATGAGATTTAATATTTCAATAAGTGCATTGCTCTTTTACTTACATCATTTGTCACATTTGTAGGCTGAAAAAAACAAGCTGTATGAATATGAAAAACGTTTACTCATGGATATTCTTTATTGAAATACCTCGGTTCTCATAATATTAGTTTATCCAAGAACAAAAGATTTCAAGGTTGTAAGTTATTGATGTTTACTGGAGTAACATGATTTAATATCCCACAGAGCTGTGAATCCTCCTGCAGAAGCGTCAGATTAGGCCGTTTTCACAGATCGCTGTCATTCTCCATTAGAGCATATCCATATTGACCACTTCCCTGATGATGCCTCGTCATCTCGCTCCTGCCATAACCTTATCTGTCAATGGTTTGCGCTGCCTTCAGCAGAATTTATTGGCATGCCCTGTAACACAGCAGCAGGGTTCAAAACTCAAACAGAAGCGGTGTGAGCCGAGGCGTCGTCTGAGTTTTCAACACAAAGTCAGTAAAAAACAGGTGAGGCAAAGTTCAGTTTGGCTTGTTGCTTTTCCTACAGCCAGACGTCTGACAGGCCTCTGCAGTGACGTTTCTTCTGGTTGTGTGTTCGTTCGCTCTCCGTGACGCCGAGAACAGCAGCAGTCCGTATTCAGACAACACGACCCCTTTGTCAGTTCTGCTCTCTTCCGCCATTAGAGGTATTTTCCATCTATCGAACATTTGAAAGAGTGCGCTCCGATCATCTTCCTGTGTCGAGATTCCCCGAGAAGACTCCGCATTCGGATCACGGCCTTTAATTATAACCTTTCATTGTAGCAAAATCTATTGCGTCATAGATTTTGTTGGCAGGGGATTCAGACATTTTCACTCTGGGGAGAGCTGAGCCAGTGTAAGTTTTATTTATTGCCGCAGGCAGGTTTTGTCTCTAAAGCTAAGCTTCCCATATCTTCAGTGGGGGAAAAGTTCAATTTTTAGCACAGAGGCAGCCTTCGTTCAGTAGGACACACGGCTAATTTATTTTTTATCACCCTAAGATTATAGTCAAGGTGATATACCATCTCAGAGGAATCAGTGATGAAAGGATTTCCTTGGCAGAGTAAAGGCAACTGATGAAATCTATATCTTACATCTATTATGTGATTTCTTCAACTTAAATTACTGTACTGCTGTGAATGCCTTTTTACCCAAGGAAACTTTTACTTCGATATAACTGGAATTACCCATTTTTACAGCTCAACATATTTAAATCTGAATAAATCAAGACTCAAGTGTTCAGTTCGTTCATCCATATTTCCATTTTCACTCATTGCAGATAAGAATCAGAGGAAAACATGAACATCTTTCCTCACTGTGAGGAAAACTAGCTGGTTTTGGGTTTTCCCAAATGAAGACGCCCTTCTGACTAGCAGCTCAGAGAAAAGTTGTGTGCTTTTGCAATCAATCTTTGGATGTTTTTCATCCACACTATTGGAATTAGTAAGTAATAAATTACATTTAGAGAAGGACACTGTAGAGCAAATATAAATGCCACCATCTGATGTGCAGCACCAGATTATAGCGTGAGCTAATTCGAAAAAATGGGCGACAGAAAATATAACACTACAAGTTGTCACACTACACACACACATAGTTAATGATTACATATCTGAGAAGTTAACACAATTTTCAAGTTAGTTTCGAAAAGTTGCAAAGAGCTGCAGCTCCTCACATCATCAGGCAATGACTCCCACTGATTAGCTGCCTTTACAGGAGAAGCTGATTGCCTGGTAACAGTACGGCGAAATGGGATGGTACGCTCCGCCACAGATGACATTCTCACTGATCTAATTGTCTCCAATAACAGAGAATCCTCAAAATCAGACAGAGAGGGGACAATTATAAATAAGACTCAAGTTACAAATAACTTTTTTAAAGCTCAAAAACTTGTACATCTCTAGAATGCTGCAGTGGTGGTAGTGACAGTCTGCAGCATATGACTGCTTTTAAATCTCCAATGTATATAGCTGCAACTAACCATTGGTATTGTATGTTTCAAATTTCAATTGTTATTGCAGTACGGATGTGAGCAAAACCAGATGCACGGTAAATTTTACTTGTTGGATGGACTGTCTTATTTTTATATTTAATGACCTGGATGATGGGCTCACACACAGTCATAATACTTCCAGAAAATATTCAGTGGTAAACATCTAGTCAAAAGAAAGACAGGCTATGTTTAGCCGTGAAGTTATTGTTAGACTGCTGTTTAGGTAGAATCATGTGGATTCATTAAAGACTATGAAAGCAGTGGCTAAAAACATATAAAGTGTAAACAAAACAATAAAATGACTTAACTACACATATTTTTGTCAATAAATACAATTATAACAGTTAATGAAAAAGGAAACAAGTATAAAATCATTAAAATTAATGGAGTGCAATATACTGCACGATACATTTTTTAAGCATGTTTTGATATACATCTGAAGAAAACTACCAAAAGGTTAAAAAAATGAAAAAAATAAAACATTGTTTGCCTTTCTTGTCCTTACTCTGAGTAGCTGTTAGCTCTTATATTTTCTTTTTCATTAAAGTGAAGATGCTAAATGTTACCCACCACTTGCAAGACACTGACTGCTCAGAAGCTCTCAACACGACCACTGACCTATCCTTTAAATGTGCAGGTGGAGGAAGTAAGACCAGCCTGGTTCAAACACTAACAAGTGCTGCGGTAAAGTCAATAAATACATCGTTTACAGAGTTTCTGGTGGATGACTAACAGTGTGTTGATGGTTTTTCTGCAGAATGGAGTCACACAGTTTGGACGGCGATTATTCAATATGAGGTCTGCTTTTTGTGCCAGAATTGGGGTTTTCAGAACAGCAATGAGGGAAGGCGGGCTCACGGATCCTTTTTAACATTCTGCTTTGCAGCAGGAGCCCACAATTTCTGGGTGGTGGTCGTCCAATGAGAACTTCAAAGCTGCTGCACAAAAAGAAGACTGACCGATGCGCCCGATCCTTCTTACTGCTAGCTGGAAGGAACAGGCGGGAAGTAGCCAGGTGGCCACTTAGGGATTTTTTTCCAGATTCGGATAATGAGTGTCAAACAGAAGGCTCTCAGTTACCCTGGTGCTGCTTCGAGCAACCAAATCTTTATTTTCCACCGCTTGTCTCCATTCAGGGTTATGGTGTGAACTGAGACTACATGTCACGCATTTGCCTTAAAAAATATGAAATATATTTTCAGTTTAGCTTTTCATTTACGAGGCTATAATGTAGAGACTGAAATGTTTATTACTCCTTACTACTCCTTCGACAAGATTTGGAGGAAAAAAAAACCATAAAAGAAAAAACCAAAACAAACTCATATGGTGCTATGGGCAGTTCTACGCAGGGAATCTTTTATATTTTAACAATTTATCAATTATATTCTGTAAAATTCATGTATTTATATATAATAAAAATATGTTAAATAACTTTTTTAACCTTACAAAATCATTGTGCATAATATTATTAAGCAATAATCCAGGTGCAGTTAGAATACGGTTAAGCTAGCTGATGATGCTAACGTTAGCATCTGACTCTAAGCTTTATTTTTATTGTTCAAAAAGTAAGATAATGGCCAAACCTGAACTGAAATATAATTTACACAACTCAGACTTTTCAAAAACATCACATTTGTTTTTTAACGGGGGAAAGCAGAAACCAACCAGTACACAAAGCAACTAAAGTCATGACATTAGCATGACTTCTGGCTCCATACAGTTCATCAACTAGTCAACCAAACACTTATAAAAATGATTTGCTCAGCCTTTAATCTATTTATGCAAACCTAAATGCTATTTCTGGTACCACTTTTCAAAACTGCAGCAGATTTTAAGATCACAAACCCAAACCAATTTATTCAACAGTTTGATTTTTGAAACTTGTATACAATGAAAATAAAAAGTGAAGATTAGAATCTTTTCCTTTTCATTTTTCATGGACTTGTTCCAGTGGATCAACTCATCTCGTGAGCTTTCTGTAATCCCAATCACATTTTTGACCTCTACTGCTCTTCTACCTCTTCCAACTTGAATTTTGTTCAAACAAAAACACCTCTGGCATTAATTTATTCCTCCAGCAGTGTGTTTTACACTCCTGTAGACAGGTATACCAAAACAGTGCTGCTGGAAAATAAGACTGGACATGAATAAATTCTGGGTATTTTTAACGGTTTCTGAGGCAGAACCAAGTTAATTATATTGTTTATGAGCGCTAGACATCACTGGGAACCTCGTAGTTGTGCATACAGAGAAGTCATGAGTCGCCACTTAATGTCTTTGCCTTTGAGGAAACAAGGCATATCTGATACAATAAAACCTATTCAAGAGATCAGATCTTCAGCATTCATGTTTTTTTTTATTGACTTTGCCCTTTTATTGGCCAATATTAAACACGCCGACTGCGAGGCACAAAAGATGTGACAGGCTTATGGGGGAGAAGCACGCAAAGGTCATTCGTTCAACTTTGAGAGGGAGATGCGTAGAAACACTGTATCCATCTTAATGGGTTAAGGGAGAAGGTTTTCAAGAAGCTCGGGTCAAAAATTGGTTGTAAAAGCGGGCTTTAAGATGGTGTGACTGGATGACAGCCGCTGCCTGTGCACCCGCAGTGCTGCACAGCTGCCTTGGGGCAACAGTGCTGTTTCATTTCATCTGAGTAGCTGCCTGTCTTTCACTGCTTCTCTATGAGATCAGGCATCTCTCCTGACTCTGAATATTTGTTTCTGTCAAAAACTTCTGACGCCAAGGACGACATGAAAGATGTCCGACAGCTGGTGGTGGGACACTGGAAACAGGCAAAAATATGAAAACAAAAGAGTCAATCCGTCAAACTCCAAATTATTTGGGGTCAAAACATGAACATTTTAGCCGTGTGAAAAGGAATCCAATAACGTGTTTTTTTTTGCATTTGAAGTCTGTTTAAAAATATTTTAGAAGTCCGTAAAATAGAAGTGACGTGAGATGGGAAATTATTTTGTATCAGTATATTTTTTGTCCATTTTTAGAAATAATATTTCTGAAACAATGTGCAGTGGTGATAAAAACCCATTTGTTTTGAATGTGTGATAACCCAAAACTGAATTTTAAAGTTTAATGCCATTTTAATTTAAATTGCCTAATTACTGGGTGGTCATGCACTTTTATTAAATTGATTGAATCTATGTAGTGCTTTTGGGGCCATTTTGAATATGTTCAGAAAGCAGGCAAATA
>NW_015112732.1:490128-520308 GCF_001443285.1 Poecilia latipinna
GCAGGCAGAAGTTTTACTAACAATATCAGTGAAAGTAAGAAGTACAATGAAGCAAAACTACTCCTAAAAGTATGTTTTCTCAAAAAGTTAATCAAGTAACTGAGTAAAAGTAACTAGTTACTAGTCCTCTGTGCATGTTGGGAGCTGTTTAAATGTGCACCACCACCTGCAGCCTATTCTCCATACACCAAGATTGCCAGTTCAGATTCTGTTGAAACCCGTATAAATCCCTCACCCGATTCGTAAGCTGATGCAATCTTCTCTCTGATGTCTCCAGAAAGCTTAAGCATAAACTTTAGCCATTTCAAGTGAAAATGTGAGGTTGTCCAAATTTATTCCTCAACAAAAATTGGCCTTTTTGTTCCATTTTACCAAACCTTTTCTTCAGTTCTTTTTGTTTATATTCCTTGAAATTCTCATTTTTATTAAAACTGATATTAAGATTTACACATATCCAAATACGGTAGAGAAAGATTGAAGCTGTTAGGAATGTTAACTTTTATATCTGACTTTTCAACCTAGAAGCAGCAACATAACTCCTTTAATTTGACACGTCAGGTGTCAAAACTGAAGTTCACTCACCCTGTGCATGCAAACAAGAAGCTGCAGAGTAGAGCCTGTTGTTGTGAAGATGAACAGAACTGCAACACCATGAAGCACAGGAGTTTATTAGAAGTGATAGCAAACCTTTAGAAGAAGTTGAACCATCATGAAGTCAGCAGCAGTGGGCAGAGAGCCAGACTTATTCGATAGAGGTGCAGCTATCCTGCCTCTTTGTGCAATGAATTCTGCTGCTGTGTTTACTCTGAAAACAATGGAGGCAGCAGCCGCAATCACTCTCTGACTCAAAGTAACTTAAAACTGTACTTCCAATTCTGTTTCCTTTAAAAACCACTAAAGCACCCCTGCAAAGTGTTCTTCTCTCTTGTACAGACTTCCTTGTTTTGCAGACGTTGCACTATAAGAAGCATCAAAGAGCATTTATCACACAAATAGTCTTGGGACCAGGACTGGTTTTCATTTGTCACCATTAAAAGAACATGTCAGCCTGCTGTTCAAATGATTCTATGGTTTGACAATTTAAAAAAAAGTATTTTTACAAAACGGTTAGAAATTACGGTTAAAAAGTAGTACTTAATCTTGTTTAGATCATAATATTTATGACTGAAACTTGTTTTATTGGTTTTCCACCGGGGTGGATCTGGGCTGGTAGCCAGACCACTAAGTAATTCCCAAACTTCGAAGAACACAGATGGTTTTGGACAAGTACTAAATTGATTTGTTCTCCTGGAAGAGACAAACTGTCAGCAAACTTTTTTAATTAGTTTTCTTATGCAGCCAAAAAATGTTAAACTGTGGGACAATGGGGGCATTGATTTAGGAATAAATCAATTCAAGTTTAGCACATAGAACATTTCAGGAACAAGGCAGTTCAAAGTGCATTACACTGAAAAACATCAGCCACCGGTTATGAAGCAACCAGTAAACATTACATTTCATCAAATTCAATCAAGTGAATGTATGTTGTTCAATGGTTCTGGTTCTGGGGATGAAGAGTGGACCAGCACCAGAATACCTGAAGTGTGGAAGGTAGATTTTCTTTGGTGCTAAGCAGTGATTTATAAACTAAGAGTATTTTAAAGTCTACTCTCTGCGCTCCAGGGAGTCAGTGTAGGACTGTAGAACTGGCTGATGAGCTCCATCTTCCTGGTTTTTGTCAGAACGCCAGCAGCAGCGTTCTGGAAAAGGCAGTAAAGTCAGGTCTGCCTGATCCAGAATCGATGCCACTGAAGATAAACACATGCAAAAGTATCTTCTATTGAATTAAAATATGACCCAATAGTAAGTTTCATAAGGAGTCCTGGGCTGTATTTTTATTCTTAGCGTAAGAAAAACCTGTTTCCTCTTCCACACACTTTACATACATTCACTACAATCTGTTAGTCTAACACCAAAAAATAAATATTCAAGTTTGTTATTCTTATGTAGCGAAAATGTGAAAAGCCTAAGGAGAACAGGTCCTTTTGCACAGCATCTACACTTTACATTGTGTACATAAAAATGCAAATATGAGCACATATCTGAAAAATTAAAGCCATTTCTTTCCTGGCTTTGGTTGTGCTTTAACCTACACGAGTTGTGATCTGATAATTCTGCTCTACTGGCCAGCTGTGATGATATTCCCATTTTCATTACTTTGTTTTTTCCCCACCTACACTTATTTTTTCCTCCCACTTGCCTCCTCAGGGGTTTGAGTGTTATTACCGTCTCCCCCTGTCTGAGCTGTGTGGAGACGGCGTCTGCTGATATTTACCCGATTAACAGACCTCACCGCAGAGGCTTCGGCGCACGTCGCCGTTTTTGTCACGATCATAAAATGTTTCAGTGCCAAGTGATTTATTCTGTGGAAATAAATGCTGAGAATTATGTTTTAGGACTGGTCTATTGTTAGTGTCTCTGATAACTGGTCATTAGTGAACCAGCTTCAGTGCTGCCGTCAGTATTTCTCCAACCTACACTGCAAAAACCAACTCTTACCAAGTGTTTCTCGTCTAGTTTCTAGTGCAAACGTCTTAGCAAAATTGAAATAAGACAAAACTTACAAGTAACTTTTCAGCAAGATCGGAGATTGTGTAAAGTTAATTCCTTAGTAGTGGTGAAAAATTCAGTCATTGCATGGGAGGGTGGGAAGTTAAATGTAATAATCTGCTAGAGGAACTAGTTATTTTTCAGAAATATTAAATTATTATTGTAAAGTAAGGATTTTTATCAAGTATCCTCGGTCTACTTTCTAGTGCAAACATCTTCGTACACGTCAAGAAAACTTGATAAAAGATAAAGAGTTTTGATAAAAGTCCTTACTTTACAATAATTCAGTTAGTTAATGACTTAGTTTACTTTTTCACATTAATGTAATTTGTTTTGGTACATTTTGTTTCAACACTGCAGAAGTTTTAACAGTTATGTTAGTGTGAAGGCTTTCCAAGAAGAAATTATACCAAAGCTAAATTAAAATACTTAATTTATCGAAACACCATTAAATGATGAGTACAGTAAGTGGAGCTATGGCTTATTTCTGTTTGAAATCTCCTACTTTACCTCCGTTTTACAAAACACTGAGATGCGCATACGCAGCACAAAACATGCTGTAAAAATAATGTTACTTAAAAAAAAACAACATATGAGTTTATTTCAGAAACAAAACATCTCTACAGCATTACTCTGCATAACGGGAAGAGACCCGGTGAGGGAAGCAGGCGAACTGAACGAGGCAAACTGGGCAGCAGGTGGTGGAGCAGGAAAACTAGAGCAGTGCCAACTGGAGATTGGCAAACATCAGGAAGCCAAAACAAAAACCAGACAAATAAATAAAAACAAAAATAAGCATACAACGTGAAAAATGTGATGAGCTCTGATGTTAATGGTTTAGATGGATTTTTAACCATTAAATAACTAATATCCCAGAGAGATGATCAGATCTGTTACGTTTACTTTAGAGGTGAAAATGTTCAGTCATGTTCAAATTCACTAAAGGAATTCAGTTCATGGTTTAAAGTTCATTTATTACGTAAAGTAATAATGTATATTTTATCCTGAATAGAAAAAAATAAACTTAAAAGCACACACTAAACATCAGACATAAATCAGCTGTTTTCTACAATATTCTCAGATTATTTCATTAAAACAAATGCTTTTTATTATACATTTACAATATGAAAATATATTTATTTTAATTTGTCCTTATTGAATCCAAATAAAAGAAAAATTCCCAAACCATCCGTCACTTTTCTCTGGTTTAGGATTATTTTTTGTCTTCAGTAGATATTCTTTACCGTGATCTCCATGTATTTTATATTCTTACCAATATTTTCTGTTTAGGTTTTACATAACTTGAACTTTCTGCTTCCCTCCCTGCATTATGCTGCTTCTTATTGTGCTTACATGCATTTCATTGTGTTAAATAAGCACACTAAACCCAGAAAACATAAAGCATATATTAAAAGAAAGTCGCAGTCTCGAGCTGTACAATGGTTTAACTAATTTAAAATGTAAATTCCTCATGAATCAGTGTGAAGTTAATTTCCATATTAATTCTGACGCTCTATAGGAGAAAAGCTGCACTATTCTGATGCATGTTTTCAGACGCCATTTAAAATTCGTCTCCGACTCGCGACTGGGTCAGTTCATAACCCTGTTAAAACGTCGACGCCTTTGCTCATGTCCCTGAATAACAATAATAATAATAACGCCAGTGCAAAACAATGAAGCTATTAAAGCAGAGGGGGGAAATAAAAGGTTAGGATATAAAAGTGTATGCAAAACAAAAACTTGATCCTCATGACTCATTCCTTCACCTCCGCTGCAAAAGTCAATGCCTGCTGATTTGTTTGTCATGTTTATGGCTGCCTTGACAACTAATAACTTTCTGTGGGAGTTTCTCGTGGGTGGTAATCTGCACCGGCAGATCGGCCGGCCATATGTTCTTTGATTATTGAAGGTGATGTGCGAGGGCCCCCGTCAGCCTGCTGCGCTCGTCGTGCTACGTGAAGCAGACACACAGGTCAAGGCTCGCACCCGAAAGCCCGACATATGCTAATGAGCTCATCTCATAAAATATGCATGGGGCCCTCTCTCAGGACCGAACAGTGGCAGAGGCGTGATTCTGCAGGAATTATGGGAACAGTCATTTTCCATTATGTTGGAGCTAAATGAGGACTGACCTGCGGCAGAGGCATGTCTGACCCGTGTCAAGGCGGTTCCTGCCAATTTCATATTGGGGAACTTTGCAGATCAGTTTCTGCTCTTTAAAGGGAGTGTGGTGACAGCGAATAAATGGATCTGGTTGCACAAGATAACCTTGGAGGAGTAATCTACCTCTGAAGCCGGTGTTCCAAGTCTGTATAATTAATCAAAGACAATGATGTCAATGAGGGCTCCGTTTATGAAATTAGACGCTTTCTTCCATTACTGTACAGATTCGTAGAGCTTTACGTGGATCGTTTGCTCCTTTCTTCCCACCGGCTGCTGTTCCAGTCACTTGTTTCTAGAACAATGGCGTCTCGTGTAACAAGGCCAGAGCTGAACGCTTTGGTGTTGACAATGTAGTAAACGAATGGAAACGAGGCGCTAACAGCCGCTTGGAGAACCAACTGCTAAAACCACACTGATAATACAGCAGCTGTTTTTCTCTTTAGAAAAAGTCACTTCAGTTAATACTTTATTAAATTTCAATTATTGTTATATAACACAGATTAAGAAGAATGTATAGGTGTTATTTACAATTGGCATTATTACTTTTATTACTAATAATAGTAATAGATGTTCTTGTTTTGTTATGAATTGGTTTCTAAGCATTTTGCCCATGTTATTTATTTGCTGGCTCTTTTGCACAACATAATGAACAGGCACGTGAATATTACAACATGGCTTTAAGTGATATATTTTATTAAGTTGAGATAAGGGATCAGATTAAATAAGTGTTCATTTCCTTCTACTCCTGTTCAAACAGAAACGTACCCAACATATGAAACCCACATTCAGCTTCTCTGATCTGGAACAAACTGCAAAAATGCTGAAGCACCGAGTTCCTTTAAATCCCTGCCAACACACCATTTACTGAGGGCTGCCTTTGATTAATAATTGGGACATCATTAATTTAAATCTGCACTTAAACTTTTCATTACTTTCATTAATTATGCCACTGCAAAGTCTTGTTTGTTTTACGTTGTCATGTGCAGCTCTTTGAGCTGCCCGTTTCCTCGATATGGCACTTTTTAAAAAAAGTTTCAAAGCGACAAAACGAGGATTTTAGTGACTAAATCAACAGTAAAGATGATCTGATCTCCAACTGCCAAAAACCGGACAGCTGTCAGATTTTTAGAAAGTTATTGAATTGTCAAATCGACGTAACTGATTTGAAAATTTGCAGTTTTTTTAAAAACATACAGTTTGGTATCATCTGCATAGAAATTAACAATATTGTTCTGAGCAAAGGAACCAAGACATACAAACAAAAGAGGGTAAATGACTTGAGGTACCACAACCAAATGCACCCACAGGAAACAATTACAAAACACAGATCAAAGGGTTTGTTTAAAATGTAGTTTTTTCAAACTCAAATATCTATGAATATTTACATATAATGTAATTAAACTGTCATACCAACTGAGATCGTACAAAGCTTTCGCCTGGCCATACTTTGAAAAAAACTTTTGCTTTTTAGTTATTTTTGTGTGATGTACACAGATTCCCACATGCATGTCAAAATGCCAAGCAGAGTCAATCTGCAGTTGCCCTTTATTGCCAAGCTGCGCCCCTTATAAGGGCCGACTTCTCAGGAAAAGCAACATATCTTAGAGATCACTGTGAGCATGCTCCTATCCGGTGACATTTCAGTCAGTGCATTTTGATACATGCACCCTGTTGTGCTTCATCATTTGTCTTCTTCTGTTTCATGTTTTATTCTGTTTATGAAGGAAGTTTTCTTCTTCTTTACCTGCAGTTTTTAGATGAAATATACCAAGACAAGCTGAAGTGAAGGAAATCATGACATGCATCAGAACCCTCTCATTAAAGTGTCATTGAAAATGCTGACTTTTAGCCAGTCTATGGTGAGGAATTGCTGCAACATTGACAGGTCTGCAGCTCGGTGTGTGGTGGCCGGTAATTGACAGCGAAAATAAAGGCACCGTTTTTCCCCACAGAGACAAGTTTTCTTGCTAATTAGAGCATGTATCCATGAGAACTGCCTGGCGTAGAAGTAATCTATCACAGGGCACATAATTACAGCACTTACTTTTATGCTTGAGAGTGAAAGCACTATAATTTATCATTGAGCAGTTAAAAACTAATGCAGGTGAGCAGTGGGGGAAAGAATATAAGGCTGCTAAGTGCCACCAAGATATTGGTATTTATGAAAAGAAAGCCATTACCAATTGGTGTTTGTGAAAAGGAAGCTATTAGCACCGCATGTTATGACTGAGTGTGAGGTGAGGCAATCCTGCACTACCCTTATTCTTTATTTTAATAAGGTGTTATTAGTCTGCAGTACAGGTGATGCAAAAATTAGCCATTTTAAAACGGATTTTCTTTATTTCAGGTAATGAGATCGAGAAGTCACTGTCTGCAGCCCTGAAGCACGCTGCGACTCCACGCCTCACTCATCCACACACAACTCATCGCCAGCAGCCGTTTCCCCCCCGCAACTCAGTTCTCAACAAGGACTTCAACTCGGGGAACTGAACCTCACAAATCGCCAATGCTTACAAGGAACTGCCTGCTGCTGTTCCTGTGGATTCTTGTCAACGAGGGTTCCGTCTTTTCCTCACACAAACCTTCATCCCCACTGGGACGGAGCAGGAGCGGGCGAGAGCGCGCCAGGAGCTCGGTGGGCTCGACGAGGAATGGGGCGGCTGCGTTTCAGCGCGTCAAGAGGGGCTGGGTGTGGAACCAGTTCTTTGTCCTGGAGGAGTACATGGGCTCAGACCCGCAGTACGTGGGCAAGGTAAGAAAAAAAAACTTTGTGCACCAGTAATTTATGGTACAGGAGAAGTCATAAATCAAGCAGTAAGAAGTTGTGGAGCAATTGAATCAAGGGGTAAATGGAGGGAGCAAAGGGATGTTAGGAGCTATAATGGGATAAAGGAGGGTAAAAAAAGGAAAACACTAATGACAGAGAAAGTATCAGGTGAGAAGCATTAGAAATGGTCTAAATACATGGACTTTGATGCTAAATTAACCAGAAACTGTGTAGGAGTGGGAGATTTCAGGATATTTTGTGGTACTATTGTGATAAACTAGGGTTAGGGTAACTGTACGGCTGTGATGGGATGAAACAGAAATCCATACCAATCGTAATGCGCTACCTTATGACACCAGTCGTATAAAAAAGTGTGATCTGTATCACTAAACTGCAACTTTAATGACTCTCATTGAACAAACCGTGAAAACAAGGAATAAAACCTACAATCCTGACCATGCGGACAGTTTTGGGAGGTTTTAAGCTTCATTAATTGGAATTTATTGTGACAACAAAAATCAAAGTTCTTCACGATGAATGATAAAAGATGCGATAAATGTAAACTCTTCTTAAGACTTGAACTTTTTCCACATTTGATTCGTAGTTTAAAAGTGGACAGTTTTCTTCTGCGTTTGACTTTCGGGCCTTTTAAATTGCCCCTCTGGGGATAATTTTGAACTGAACTGAACCTCAAAGGTCCGTTTGAGAACCAACGGCATCAAGAAGACAAAAACACAGCAGTCAGGTCAGAGCAAAAGCTGCAGAGAAGTTCAAACCAGGACTTGAAATCTTCCAAAACTTAAAGTGTGACCACATTTAAATAAAATTGTGATTGGAGGTCATTTTACAGAACTTTAACCTAAAAGTTGTTGGTTTTGACATGATGAACAAGAAGAAAGAACAGCTCATTTAAAGGCATTCTGTTTGGAGTGAATGAAAGATTTCATCTGTAATGATTAGAAGAAAAAACATTGCAAAAGCATTATTTAACTATTACTTTAAATTATATTGAACAATATAAACTGTTATATTGAACAGTTTATATTGTTCAATATAAACTGGAAACTCATCATCACAGCAAACTAATATATTAAAGCTTTTTTACACATCAATGTTGTTGTTGTTGGAGCCTTTCCTCATGTTTTTGTAGCTTTAGAAGGGGAAAAAAAGATTTTCTGAACTTGCGTAACCTCAGTGCTTTAAAAAGATTATTGTGATTACAACATGGTCTTTTTTATTTTCTAATTAGGAAAACTTAAAATATGAAAAGTAGCAGCTGTTTGAGAAATTTGGCCTCAAGAAAGAAATGCTAAGAAAAAAATCCCCAGAAAATTAGGAATTATTTAAAAAATTAAATATAAAAATGCTGCATACTCTCTGAAGACCTAATGGACATAGTAGCTAGTGAATAATTTGACTTCTGCATATAAAAAGTCAAAATACAATGAATGAAGGGGAACCAGAACCTGCTGCAGCTGTGAATTTATTTCAGTGTTAATGTGATGAACCATGAGAAGAATATTCATTCTTGTCATTTACAGCTAGTTCTAGTTACCTTGAACTACTATAAATCTACCAAGTTATGGCCATCTATTTAAACTGACACTCTGTGCCAAGAGGCTTTTAATTATGTAGCAGCTCAGAGAGCCTCAACTGAGGCCTTAAAATCACCACGCATTTCTTATGGACTCTACAAAATTGACCTTGATGGAAAAAATTAAACATAATGCCACTGATGGGAGAAAAAAACATAAAAAGTCCCATCTAAAGTTTGCCATGGGCTTAATAAGGGAGTGGTTTAGATCAAAATATAATTATGTGTTGGAATGGTCCACTCCAAGGCCCGGTTGGACCGGGCCATCGGGATTCACGTTCCATTTAATCAGACTGAGCTTGAACTAGTTTGGGAAAATGTCATCTTCCAACTGGATGAGACAAACTCCAAAAGACTTTCAGCTGTAATTGCAGTGAAAGATGGATCCATAAAGTGTGAACTCCTGGGGCCTGGAGACAAATACTTACCATGAATTTTAAGCTTTTATTTTTAAAAATAGTTAGAAAAAGCCCCGTTAGTGTTCACTTCACAGATATACATCACTTTATGTCAAATAAAATTCCACTAAAATACTTTAAAGGGAACCAATGATGCAAAATTCACAATTTGCACATTTTTTATGCTTCCATTGGGGTTTTTGCTGCTTCTAAAAAAACCTCAGTTGCTTTTTGGCAATAAGTTAATGTCTTTTGGTGTCTGGTAAATAAGCAATTTCATAAACTTCCCAGTTAAGTCACATTTGGGACCTGGCAACCCAAATGGAACTTAAGGATGTTTGGTCAGCTGGTATTACTGCTGTATGCAGTGTACAATGGCTGCTGGAAGAGACAAGTGTTTCAGGAGCAACTTGATGCATTCTTGTTGGTTGTGCAGGAGGCTCTACTGATGCTTTTCAAATACGGTTGTATAGTTATACATCTGTTTGGAGTCATTTTCATGTGCAAGTGTACATGTTGAGTTGGGGGCGTGGCCAGCAGCAGCTTATTTGGATTTAAAGTGACAAGACGCCCTAAAACAGCTCATTCTGAAAGGAGCTCAGGGTAGACAGAACTGAGTCGACTGAAATCTCGTTATCCAAGATAGAGTTTGTGCAAAAATGTAATGAACATGTTTTTTTATAGTCCATAAATCTATCCTGATCTGTTCAAGGAAGTAGAATAGGTCACCTTTAAGGTTTTCCAGCTGTAATGTGATTAAATAGTTCTGCAAGGCACTGTTGTACAGCCTACCAATACATCCTAAAGGTTACTGCTTCACTTTGCCCCATTTAATTTACCCCATGAAGCTTCACTACTGTTATCTTTTAAATCTTCTGTGGAGAAATTGTCCCTGCGCCTACAGACGAGACAAAGAAATCCATACATGCTAATGCTCCAGTGCCACAACCCGTCTATGCCACTGTAACCAGACGCACACGGCATCAAAGCCGAGAGAGAATCGATGGTATGGTGGAAATAACTTTAAATTACGGTCCTTGCAAAGCTGTAAGAACATCATACTTATGAGCAGGGGAAAGGTGCCAAAAGCAATAAAAAGGTAGAAGAGACTGCAGCAGCCTGAACAAAATGCATCCCATCAGACCCACTTGTTTTGGTCCCCTCTAAAACCTTGGCTATCAGTCTTTTTACCAGGATTTCTTATTCACTGATGTGGCTTAGGACATTCGTAAGCAAACTCTGTGGGGGTTTACGGCTAAAGTTGTAATTTGGCAGTCCTGGCTTACACAGGATAATAGTAAGACTGACTTATCTGCCCCAGTGCCACTGCAATCAGCCCTGACAAGCCGTGCTGTTTGTGCAAGTCTCTGAGGGCAAAGCAGGGAGAGAGGCAGAGGCTGATGTCTGTTGCACTTCTAAGTCCTTAATCCTGGACCGCTGCACTGCTTCAAAATAATTGACTGATTCTTCCACATATGACCAGCATTTGGAGATGCTCCGATCTTTGTTGGAAAAGTCTTAATAGAGAGGATTTAGCTCATCATAATTGTAGCGATGACACATTAATAAGTTCAAAACTGGCTGTCAAGTACCAACAGAGTTTAGATAAGGTGCCAGAAATGCACCGTCAGGGACACAGTTAGCCGTGAAGCTAACAACAACAAAAGATGAGCACCGTTTCACCTACTCAGGAGTAGATCTACGTTCCATATACTCTGAGAAGTTGACATTTTTAATTTCCAAGTCAGAGAGAAAAAATAGTATATATATGTAGATATTTCAGCATTTTTAAAAGATTTCTTAAAGCTGCAGTAACTTAAAAAAAATATATGTTTTTACATATATTGTCATTTTGTGACAGTATAGTATGAGAGATTTTTTTAAAAATAAAAATAAAAAAATAACCACCTCCCAGTGCTGCTATTGCACTCTTTAGATTACAGTCTGGTCCTGGTCAGAAACCACCAATCAGAGACAGAAGGAGGGTCTTAGAACTGTAAATCATGCTTGTGTATGCGCTGCTCAATGTGCTAATGGTGGAGAAACAACTTACAGTTACAAGAAAACTGTCTATATGCCATCATTTTTGGCTATGCTAACTAGCCTTAGCATTCTTGACATATTTGCTATTGAGGTGAAGCTGTAGCATAGCAGAGAGCAAAGGGGAGGAGGTGAGCAGCATGTACACTAGAATGATTGAAAACCCTGCTTCTACCTGTGACTGAGGTGTGTATTTCTGCATTTAGTACAGGGAGAAGGCAGATGAGTTTGATGTTTACACATTTTATCTGTCTCACATTTTACTATGACAACATAGTGACAGTTTTAAACATTTTTATACCAGCTACATCCTGCAGCTGTAAACAGATAAAAAAGTAAATATTAGTGTACTGATGTGGTATCCATGTTACCATCTAAAAAAACAAAGCAAGTCCTCATAATTTTGCATACATATGATGATGCTCATCATATATGAAGAGCCAATAGCTTCAGCACTTAGGAGGTAATAAACTTGATTTATGCTATATAACGACATCGAGGAGAAATATCTACTTGATGTAAGTTTTTAGAAGCTCATAATAATTTGACAGAACATTCATTCAGAAATGCTGAACGTTTCCTTTCAGTGATTCTAATTCGGGATTCAACCTTGAAAAGCAAGAAGTTCAAACCTCAAGTTAAAAATCCAATATCTCTGCTGCTACGTACATCACTACTTTATATTTCATCTCTAATTTCATCACAACACTGTTCAATATTTATTAATGATTTGTTGCTAGAGTGGAGACAAATGCTTTGCTCTGTGCTTTTAATCACAAATAATAGATTAAAGTGGCTTAGCCCAACAATTAGACTTGCAATATCAAATAGATTCAGACACAGAGAGACAGAGATGGATATTCAGATGACCTCTAAAGTTAGTCTAACTTTGAATATATTGCAATTTTAAACAGTCATATTGGCTAATAACCTTTTTATTTGCACTTTTGTGGGTTTTTATCTCTTCCACCTACATAATATTACCATTTAAAATATTGTGTCAACATGTTTACTGACTGATCTGCTTGTATGGCCAATAGTAAAGGTAATTTTATTTATATAGCACATTTTCAGCAACAAGGCAATACAAAGTACTAGTGTAGTTGGCTTGGTGACCAAGGCTAATTAGCTTAGCAACTGAGAATATTCAACTTGTTTTGCCCAGGAAGTTAAAACAGAATATAGCATCCAACTACATAAAGCGGTACTGGAGTCACCGTTTTCCTATTTTACAATAACTGATGTAAAATAATGCAGAGCAAATTTGTTACTGAACATCTCAGATTAGTTTCTTCATTTTAAAAATAGCAAATGGAATTCAGTGCACTCAGAAACTGGGCTTTATTTGAAACCAAAATAGATACTAAATAGAAAATCCAATCATAAAACAAATCTAAAAAAAAGGTTGATGTGTGTTGGATTTAGTGGGTATGTTTTTGGTTCAAAGCTGGTTCATGATGTTTGTGCAGGACCTCATCTGCTGCTGAATTACCACAGGATGCCAAATGTAGGACTTGGTTGAAAAATGTTGAATACTGATACAACACAAAACTGTAAAGTCACAGGAAATGTTCCTGAACTTGAACAGAGATGCAGAACAGGGCCAGCTTTAAGAGAATAACATTCTGGCTGCCAGAGCTGAAGGTTATTCAAACTTATCAGACATTAATCAGCTAATACCTTTTTGCCATGGCTACACAACTTTCCAAAAGTTAAAGAGCAGCACAAATCTTTCCAGCTGTACAGCATCCAAGCCAAAGGGAATATCTTTCCAAAAAAAGATTAATCTATATAAAAAAAGAATGAATCAGAACTAATAACTGAGCTACTTCAACCTGCTGAGCTTGGAAGAAGCAGCATTGTGTAAAGTCTACTTTTTTTTTTAGCTTTATATCATGTTGTAACATCATTTCCTCATTGCTTTGATTCTTTCATGCATGTTTGAGAAATACTTTAATCTTTATGGCAACCACTGTGCAAAACACCTGGGTGGACCAAGCTCCGCCTTCGAGGCGCAGCTCCTCCTCTTAGCTGCAGTTTCTAAGCTTCCGCCTCACAAAGCAGTTCTTCCCTCCGACTCCTCCACTCAGCTCCTGCAGACTAGCCAGCAACAATTAGCAAAACACCTGGTGGATCTGCTGAGCTCATTGTATGAGCTACTTAGTGAAACACTGGTATAAATGTTGCTAAAGAGCTAATAGGAGTGATGTTGTGATCACTTCCTGAAGGCTGAATGTCAGAAAGAGCTTTAAAAAGAGACTAAATTTCAAGATGTTAAATTACAACAAATTTTTAAGACATTTTTGATATACGTCGTATTTTATAGCAACTGAAGGTAACAGTTACTATGTTGTACTACAGAATGGCACTATGTGGCAGGAAAATGCATAATACTGGCCCTTTAAGAGATGCAGTAAATGGAAAGCAGTTTCTAAACATCAGGTCCATTCAGTGACCCACATGGTGTGGGCTAAGAGTGACACATTAAATTTGCTCTCCGCTCAGTGGCAGAAGTGCCTCTCTGGACCTATTGAAGTAGTAATTTCTGTATCTGACTGCAGCCTCTAACAGGAAGGAGAAGATCAGATGGGGAAAAAGCAGAGAGAGTTACTGAAGACTGGAGAAGCTATACTTGGAGCATTTGAGAGTCGGGGTGGGAGCTAGCTGAAGAGTCCCAGTATACGAGTATGATGTAAGAGAAACTTTGTGGCAGATGATGATATTGCCAGAGGAGTTCATACTTCGGGATGTGTGACTGAATCATCTGTCGACCCAGCCTCATAAGCTTGGCAACACTTTAACGATTGTGCATGCAGAAAGTATTACCCTCTGACCCGCTTTCCAGCCAGACACACACGCAGCTGTAATGATCCAAGCAACATGAGTGTATATTACACACAGTCCTCCTTACATGCCATTACGGTTCATTATTCTGAATGTTTAAATCTTTTGGCACTCAGCCTAAAGAGGATAGCTGCGGTGGAGATTGATGGGAAATTTGGGGCAAGAGAATCACATGGAGCAAAGATCCCACTGGCTGCAAGTCAAGCAGAGGGATTCAGCTGCAGAGGGCTTTCTTTTTTTTTTCCCCCACCCACATGTGCGCTGACCATGCAGCCATCAGATGTCCACCGAAAGGATTTCCACTGTTTTTTTCTTCTTTTGTTTACTTTCCACTGAACGAGTGCCAGACACATTAAAAAAAAAAAAAAAAACATTTGTATGGATTCTGAATGCAGATTGATGCAACTTTAGTCTTCAATTGTAACCAGTTTATATTCAGAGGACAAATGCACAACAAATGTGATCTAGAAGCGTTTTATAAAACAAGTACGATGCACATGCAGAATCCAAACTACAGTGAACCTTCGGTTTTCGCAGAGGTTGGAGACCCTGACCGCCTGTGACTGGATAAAATTCACAAAAACCTGAGACTCTCTATAAAAACTGCATATTTTAGTAGATCAAAAATCAAATATGCCTCAATATGCCATATGAAACCATCTCATTATCTCCACTGTCTGTGTCAAGGAAAATGAAGGTCAATGCCAACCAATAGTGCGTCAAGTAGCATTGACGTCAGTTTTTCTAGCTTCCCAGGTGACATTTTCTTTTGAATATTTTAGATATACAAAATGAAAAAATATATTTTTCTCCAGGCTGAATCCACAATGGACCCTGGAATTACCAGAAACTTCAACCAAAGTTTTGAAATGAGGGAACATCTCTCAAGTTGAAGCGACCAGAAGTTACTAGACTCTCTGAACGAGGGAGGATGGACTCCTCCTGCACCAGACCAGCTCCGAAGTGTCCATAACTCTTCAACGTGCCGTCGGCTCCCCGATAGCGAGAAGCTTTTAGTTCAGAATCAGATCAGAGATAATATTCAGACGAGATTCTAAAATTACTTTTGATTGATTTGGTTACCTCTGCAATGTTATCCATGCATAAAGTTGAAAATATCTGCACCAAGTACTCCAATATTTAAATTGTAATTGTCAAAATTGTGGATGGCCTTGAGATTTTTCCAATCAATGTTTAAAAATAAACTGTGAAAGATGGAAAATAATCCATTAAATCAACTCCTGGCTCCTCCACTGCATCACAGCCTTGAGTGACTCTCACTGGATGGTCCTCCTCCTGCTGCAGTTTGGTAGTATTGATCTTTATGCCAACCATTGAAAGTTGAAACTTTTCCAACTTTCATGCTCAGGCCCACCACTAGATAGGAAAGATAGTTATGTTGGAACTTATTAGTTCTAATGTTTATGTTTCATTTTTCTTGTTGCACATAAACTCTCAGAAAAGCCAAAAACCACCACAAGCAAGCCAGAAATTCCCCATTTTGCCACTTCCCTCAACCATTCCTAATGTTCTAATGTTTCAAAATCCACATAAAAAAAGAAAAACACCTTGAATGAAACATGGCCATTGTTCCGATGTGGAGATGGTCGATGGGCATCACCAAACATATGAGCACAAACGAGAGTGAAATATGAAGCCATCTGTCTGTCAGCAGGAGCTTAACCCAAACTGGGTCACCAACAGGTCAGTGGTCCCAAACAGACAAATCTCCAGCACAACAACAAATCTGAAGCTGCTGCATTGGCCCAGTCAAAGTACAGGGGTTAATTTGATTGCTAAATAGCTGCGTAGAAACAAATATCTCACATTACCCATAAATTCAAACACTGTTGGAAAGAGGAGGGGGCCACAGTTTAACAGTAATGATGCGGGTGACTAATAAAGTCAGACAGAAGAGGATTAGTAACGATAACAGCTGCTAAAAACGGCTCCATAAGCAACTGACTATTGTTGCCGATTATACATTTAGGGTTGATGCTATTACTAAGAGCACCAAAATTTAAATATTCTGCTATTTGGCATTTAAAAAAAGAAAATTAGCTGATTTCTATGTGCAACTGTGCAAATTATACCCATTTCTAGAGCATCACATTATATGCATCACTGCTAACTGTAATTAGAAAAGCTAAATAAGCACTAATTAGTGCTAGCCACTGAAACATAATTCAAGCTGCTAACTGGGTGGTAATTTTGTCACTTCTGACAGCAGACTAAATGAAAGACTTACTGGAGAAGGACTGAGGTGGAGGGCGAAGTGATGGGGACACACACTGTACTGGTGTCTTGGTTCAACTGGTCTGCCTGCAACTTGTGCCAAAAAGAACAAGTGGGAACAGCAGATGTTTGGCAACAGTTGGATCAAATTTACTCGCCTTACTGGTTTCTTCCCACTAAGAAATGTCGAAACATTCATTTGGGTTTTCAGACCGAACAGAACCATTTTAGGAGGTAACAAAATGGAACTATCGCCGAACTGCAAACAGGATTTTCAGTGCTGCTCGAGTCCACTTCTTAACCACGTCCTTGTGCATGACTAATATTGAAGCACTTATATGCAAGAAAATAAATTAGATTTAGAGTGGATTTTTGTCCATTTTGTGGAAATAAAAAAACCCCAGTGCTACTTCTAATTCTTTCAAATCAAACGAGGTTGAAAGGTGTTTTATAAATGTTTGATTTTTGACTTGAAGATAAAGTCACAAATACAAAGAAAGCATTAGTTTGTGGTATTTTTTTAATTCACATGAAAAAATATGAAATAAGTATTTTTTTTATTTATCTTATTGTGACTTTCAATTTTAAAAAACTGAACAAAACTTACAGACTTTTATAAATGTTTGACTTTTGATTTCAAAATCAAGTCAGACATACAAAAAGCATTCATGTATTTTTTATTCTAAAATGGGAATGAAAATGAAAATTTGTTTCTTTTGATGTTTCAATTTTCAATTAAGAAAAGAAAAAACTGAACAAAAGATAGCTGGACCATGAAAAACCAACTTTAGTGTTTGAAATTTTCAGTTTTTAAAACGTATGATGGCGTGGTAGGGTCATTGTAAATAATAATAATAATAATAAAGTACATTCCTGTCAAAAAAACTCACATTTTCTAGAAAAAGTAGAGAAGTTTCAAATTTGCTAAAAAAAAAAAAAGGAATGTCTGAAAAATGTCCAAGTTTTTTGGAAAAGCCAAAAGCCACCTGAGTCGAGCATAAAGCCTTGTGGAATGTCTTAATCTATATATATTTGTAAACACTCTGTTCTTCAGTCAAAGCGCAATTTTTTTCTAGTAAATTATCAACTTTCAAAAATAGGAAATTTCAGGTATTTTCTAGGGTTTTTCTTTTTGGGATAAATGTAACTTTTCTGCCTACAGTGGTCATAATATGCTGATGTAAAAGCATTATGGTTGTCTGGATTTTATTTAGGCACATCATAATAAAGCAAACTTTACAACAATACATAAATTGGGCCTATATTTTTACAAAGAAAAAAAGCACTGAAGCATGAATCTTCTTTTGCACTTCACATTTATGACCTACTACATCATTATTCATCATAAAATGTATGACTGACCAAGCTGGAGGTTGTAAAGTAGAGAAATAAAAAGTAAAGTTGAAAGGAGTGGGAGAACTTTTCAAAAAATGTAATGTAATGTAGGCTCCTATTTTTAATAATGGGAAGTAAATAAATCCTATTACTAAATGTTGTGTCCTCCAAGCAGTTACTTTGTTATATTATTATAAAATGTGAAAAGAAATAAGTTGCAAAAAAGAAGCTGAAAGCAGCAGCTGTAACTTTCCAGCATCTTCATATTTAGCCGGTTTCATTAATAAAATCATAGATTCTGTGACACTTTTTGAAACCACACAAGATGACAAACACCTTCTTCCCCCAGTCATTCCATCTTTTCTAAAAACTGCAGGGCAGTGATTTCCATTTGCTTCTTCTTCTGAATGTAGGTCGAAGTCAGGCTGCTATAAATCCACAATGAAAGATGGGCTATGAAGAAGAATCATCTCATCCTTCATCTCCTTTGAAAACATATCAATACACCTCAAAAAGTCGATATCGAGTCATGCTCCAGCAGTGAGGTGGGAGGGCTCAGTTTTATTACAACTTCCAAGTTAATGTCTAAATTTATGTTGATGCATTTCAAATCTAATCTCCAAACACTGCGCTCGTCTTCCGACTGCGTGCATCTGCTTCTGTTTCAAGTGTATACAGTATTAATCCAGGACGAACGGGGATTTATAAATTTAGAAAACTAAACATAAGGGGAAAACAGATTATTATTGTAATACACTACCTGTTCTTTTTTGGATTAATGAGAACCAGCAAAGTTTCTTTTGTTCTGCAGCATGTGTAGAAATAAATGCCGAGTCTGCATTCCTGCACGTCCTGGTGGCTGGTGCTACTGCAAACTAAAGAGTCTATTTTTTTCCACAAGCTTTCAAACTATTTAATACATGCAAGCTCATTTGAATACAGAAACAGTGGAAGTCTGCAGTAAGGAAACTAATGTATTCACATTTGTCTTGCATGGATCAAAATGTATGCAAAATAAGTCCAAACAGTGTAATATTTAAATAAAACTCATTTACAGCACACATCTAAACGCAATAATATAAAGAAATGTGCTGAATTTAATCAGAAGCACAAATAGCATCTCTGGAAAGTTTTCTTTCTGGTTTACACCAGAGTGTAAGAGTTCACCACACAACAATTCATCCACGGCTCCAAAACCAACCCGGTGCAAGAAGAACCAGAACAGATTCTCTTCTGGTCTCCAACCAGTTCATTTCTTACTCCTCACAAGGATTCTTTCACCTCTTTGAAGTCTGGTGTAAGAAAAATTAACTCAAAGTAAAAATACATGAATACCTCGGCTTTACAGAATACATACAAAGTGTAAAACTGATTGCTTTTAATTAAAAGTTATTCCAACAGCTCCTCATTTGGATTTTGACATCAAAATGAAACTTTTGCAGTTCAGGACTTTATCTAGCAGCACAGATATAAAAAGTTGGCATTAAGTGGGCTAACTGGTCGGCTATCTTAGCAGACAAGCTGCAAATAACTTGGCAATTTTAGCTGCAGTCTTACAGTGTAAGGTGGTCGTCCTTTAGTTTCCACACTGACTGTCCATGATGTTTAATGCCAGGATATATTCCCAAAAAGTTGAATGCGTCTGTTATTAGAGCAGGAAGGACAGTTGCATTTTATCTGTCTGCTAATCTGTAGTGCACAGCAACTGGTGGGGGAGGGGCAACTCCACTCAGTGTAAAACTTTTTCTGACATCTCAAAAAAGCTTTAAATGTTAAATTTTGGACAATGTCTTCCACGCCATGCTTTAACTCTTTAAATCAATCAGAAGTGTTTATATGATGTTATCTGCTAAATTATTTCTATTTCTTGTAAATATATATATTTTTTATCCACAGCAGTTGCACCAATCCACTTTTTTCCGATACCGATATCTGATGTTTGGAATCAGCCGATAATCTGAAGCAAACAATAAAAACATTGTTGGATTGATATAAAACATTAAAAAATAAAATAAAAATAAATAAAACAAAGACAAATGTACAGAATTACAAATGTGTTAATTCTGCATCACTACAGCACTTTTAAATACACCAATAGCTTCACAATATTAATCATGTAAAAACAGCGACTTTAATTTGGCCAGTCAGTGCCATGAGGAGCATAACAACCTATTTAAGATAAATAATAAAGAAAACATAAAAACAGCAGGTTGTTCACACATGAAAATAATATGCAACAAACTTTTCAAATGGTTCAGAAATTGCAATTAGGAATTATGAATATAATGTAAAATAAATAATAAAGCATGATAGAAATAGACTGAATAGATCTGGGGAAAATTCAGGTGCACCAGCAGAAAGTTAAAAGTAAAATAGAAGCATGCAGTTTGAAAATACGGTCAGGAATAAAGATGGATGGTATTAATATCTGCATCAGATTCTCCACTGTGGGACAAGATTATATTTCTATTCTTTTCCGCCTTAATATTGGGAGCTGACCCGTACCTGAGTCAGCATATAATCACATTTTGATGTTCAAGAAGTCCAAAAGAGTTTTTCCACCCAAATACCACCTTTCAAATCGCCCTGATTCTTGTAAACAATAAATCAAGTGCCCCACTCGTAGTTCTGGTTTTTTAGCTCGTCTCAGTTGGCGCCTCGGTGTGGAATCTGTTTTCCTGGGTGTTTTCCACGTCTCCACACTTTGACTGCTGGGATATTCTCCAGCTGCCTCCTGGGATAGATTTCTTGGGAACAGAAAACAGATGGATGGATACAACCACTGCTGGCAAATCGAGTTGGCTTGGCTGTGCATACATCTGTGGTGAGACTTTCAATAAATTGTTCCAGGGGACAAAACTTTAAGTACTCAGCGTCAGTACTTGGAAGTAATTTATTCCTCATTTTATATTCTTTTTTTTTCATTATCCCAGTGCTGACGTGAACTAAAACTCTTGAAAATCAAAGAAAGGGCTGTCTCATCATACTCTGGCCCTCTAGGCATTTTTGCTCGAAGGTATATTTTGTTGAAAGGGTTTCTAATTGCAGCCTTTCGGATGTAAAATTGTTTTGTTTGATGCTTCGTTTGGTCTACCTGAAGAGGAATCTCATCTTGACCACATGCCACTCTCTTCCCGGTTTCTATTTTAATTAAAATCATCGGCAAACCATTGCTGAGGATAGACTTATGGGTTTGGTTCAAAAACACCACACTTATCAGAGCAGGATTTTAGCAACAGAGACTATTAGTGACGACTGGTTAGCCCTTACACGGACACAAGGTCCTAAAAAATAAGAAATCCAAATGAGGGCAGCTTAATGGGGAATTCTGCACCGTAAAAACGTCGCACATCCGAGGACAGGAATAATGAGGAGTGCAAAAATTTTGACAAGCAAAGTCCACAGGGCTTAAAAGGGGTAAATGTGGCAACTAAAATATGCTGAGACCTTCACTGAACTGGGCACCGATTAGCTGCAAGCACTGCAAGCATGTGCAGCCTGGAAAATATGGGGCAGGGTTTTTTTCTGGTAAACTTCACAGTGAGTTCAGGACGTGGTTTTAAAAATGTTCTTTACTGCTTCATCAACTTTAATACAAGAGTGAACCAAAGCTGTTTTATTACATCTGTTACAGTAACGGATGATTCAGATCCCAGAGACGAGAAAACAAGGCAGGAATTTAGAATAGTAAAATATCTGTAGTTTGATTACCTAAAACATTTCTGGAAAGCATGTTCAAACATTGAGAAGGCCATTGTAGATGGATAAAAAAATTAAAAATTCTAAAAAATAAATAAATTTTAAAAAAGTAGCAAATTTGGTAGCTCCAAGAGTCAAAACTTTGCTGGGAAAATGAAAAAATGTGGAATTTTTTGAGTTTGAAATTAGGAAATTTACCAGAACTCAGAAATCAAGATACATTTTTTTTATTTTTGAAACTTAAATTTGAATGTTTTTCTAGAACATTTTGGAGATTGCAAATATAATTTTTTTTCTAGCAATTTTTCCAACCTTTCAAACTTAGAAATTTCCTTGCTTTCCTAGAAAGTTTTGTTGGCGGACTTCCATTTTTCCCCCCATCTGGTGGTTACAGAATCTCTAAAGTCAATTTTAAACAGTTACTGAAGTTACTCCACGTTGTCCAAGTCTTTTTTCTTGGCTTTTTTAAAATTTATTTTACGTCTTTATTCTCTGCACAGCTGCTACTACGCACTACACACCCTTGACTCCATGACAAATTTCCTCAGGGGACAATAAAGTGTATTCTATTTTATTCCCATAAGCATGCAGACAAGCGTTCATACATACTTATGCAAAGTCCAAATGGATACTGTGAAGAAAAGCACACACTAAATGCGTGTGCATGCACAGACATGCATTACAAATAACCGTGCAATTTGTACAAACCTCAAGGTTTTAAGAAATTTGTCAAATCTTTTCCGTTTTGCTTTATTAGGCATTGAGTGAAAATTACTGCAGTGAGAGAACAGGCTGTAAAGGTGTGAGAACGACATGTAAAACGCAGGTTGAGGTCTCTCTGGAAGACATGTTTTTACAGATGGAGGATATATGCAGCTCAGTGTTGCTGCAATCATTTCAAGGTGTGACAAAAAAGCATGAAGCTCCAAACATAGAAACATCTGAGAAGGTTTTGTAGCAGCTGGTTGCCCTTTTTTCCTATGGTGGCACCACAGGGGGAATATATTCATTATCGCTTTAAGACACTCATTTTGCTCCCAAACGTGTTTTTGAAGCTTGACATTGTTTCATTTCATCGCCAGTGAAATGTACCCATCTTATTATGCTATCCTCTGAACATATGTTCATTTATTTATTTATTTTTTAAGTAAGTTGTTTACAGTTCTGGTAACAAGTTTACATCTGTTCAACTGCAGGAATGTTCAACTAATGTTTGGCTAGTTTTTTTAGGGTGTAACAACTACACCGGCTTCTTAAATGTGAATAAATTTGCACAAATTATGGATTTTCTCTGATCCACACAGAGTCACAAGCCTAAATATAAACAGACGCCTCCACAACTTAGACTAAAGGTTCTTCAAATCTAGTTACACCTCAACTTTCTTTGCGTTACCAGCTATAACTTGAGAACGAGAGCTCACACAACCTGCATGGTTCGTCAGAACAAACAGCCCATCAGCCCTTCCTCTGCTCTCACTAATCTCTGTTAAAGTTCTTATAAAACACCAAACTATCTCAGTTATTCCAGCTAAAGCTAAGGCAGTAGCCACTATTAGTTTCGGTGTAACACAGGGGACTTGTAGAGGTCGTTAACTGAAATGCTAATTCTGAATATGATGCTAAAGGCTAACTTCAAGCAACGCTAAGTTCAGTTTTTTCCCCATGAAGTTAATTTGAAAACTTCTAACAAAAAAGAAAAAAACTCAGTTCAGAAACTGAGCTAAGAAATGATCAAGTCGTTAAAAAATGTGCCAAACTGCGTTTTAGTCATCCTGGATGTCAATGCTAAAGCTAAGACGGCTGCGTCTACCACACAGCTCACTCCTGTTGAGCCGTGCTCAGCTGCAGCACACCACCACGTCTCTTACACAGTAAAATTGCCATTAGTGGTACTTAAGGATACATGTGGGAATTGGGGGGTTTGCTATATGTGGAGCAGCAACCACAGTCTCTTTGTTGTTGGCTGAAATGCTAATTCCAGATGTTAAACAGTAACCTTGAATAATAAGTTAGTTTTTTCCTTATTACTAGAAGTGCTCAAAACCAAGTAAAAAACCGACTAAAGAAATATGTAGACAATTCTCTGAATAGTTTGTAGCAATACATTTGGATTGTGTAACCAAGTGTAGAAAGAAAAAAGTTATGCTTTTTTCTCAGAAGAACAGTATACAGCTGTTTGCTTGAATGCCCCATTTTTCACTTGAAGACAAAAGGTCACTTATTTACATACAAGTCAATATGAAGTTTATTTTTTCTTAAAACATAAAGGCCAGCACCATTTCTCTGACAACCTGCTTATTCCCTCGCCTCCTGCCTGACAACAAATGGCCATCCTTATTTTTATTGATGGCTCTTCCTTTTGGTCCCATTCCACACCTGTCTCAGATTTATGACCGATGTGGAGCCTGCAATTTAATCCTTCTGTGACGACCCATAAGAGGGACATAAAAGCTTTTTCAACAAGACTTACACACCGGGACCAACAAAGAAAGATTTCATCAACCAGCCGTATGAAATTTATAGGCCTAAGCGAGACGGTAAGTTCCACCCGGTTAAATTTGGTTCTTTTTAATCGCGCCGGAAGTCCTCTATATTTGAGCGAGTCAACATAAAAACAACAAACCTGTTTATGTGCTGTGATGATTAGGACAGCCACCGCTGTACAATAATTCAGCAGGACTGAGAGGCAAACCAGCAGCTAATTAACTTGGAATTCAAAATCACAGGCTTCATGACTTAATTGGTTTGCTCCGTGCTACGAAGATGTTTATTCAGTGACCTACAGCTAAGTGGGGCTGTAACGTGCACAACTGAGCCACCATGCTAAACAATAATCTTATATAATCTTGTCTATTTATAAGCAGCATAGTTAAAGAATGTCCAACACAGAAAGAAAAACAAGATAATTGGGTAATATAAACAAGACTGCACAGGAATGTTCAGGTAACACTTATTTTCAGGTCTTTCTGAAGGTTTGTTAGTGTTTGCTCAATCATTTATAATCCAGATGTTTTAACTGACACGTTTAATTGAAATATATTATCGCTTGATGTACAATTATTCAGCAAAAGGCCTGAATATTACAGCTTAGGAGGCTTTAATGTGGAATTATTGCTACTATAATCAATAATAACGCAAGAGTTACAAATTTATTCCATGTGAAAGAATTAGAATAGCATTGAGTCCACCTATTAAACACTGACATTTTGTAGTGATTTGTTATATATATATATGTGTGTTTTTTTCTTTTTCTTCATTTTACTAATTAAAACAAAACTATATTCTAAAAGACATGGACATCCTGCCTCCTTAAGTAGTTTTTGTCCAGTTTCTAGTGAAAACATTGTAGAATATTTGAAATAAGAATAAACTAACTCATAAGTAGCTTTTCAGCAAGAAATAAGAGCTTGTTTTCTGTCAATAATTCCTTAAAATTAAACAGTGCTACTTCAACTGGTTGATTATTTTGAATTAAGACATTTTCCCAGGTTACAAGTGAAATAACATCCTGGACTTTTCATTTATTGACTTAAAACAAGTCGTTACATCTTTCTATACTTTTAAGCTAGTATTTTTCAAGTGTACTTTGATATTTGCTGTAGAAACTAGACAAAAATTAAGATTTTGTGTTTTTGCAGTGTAATGTTACCCCTCATGTTCAGTTTATTTAAAAACAGGGACAATCTGCAAAAAACTTTCATAAGAGATGCTTTGCCCAGATTTAGCCAGTTTCTATCTGTACTTCCTGAGCCAGTGAGTTAATAAAATATAAAAGATAAATTGAAAGTTCCCATATGAACCATATACAATCGCTGCACAACTCGTAAAGCAACAAAGTAGTAAATGCCAAACTTCTGTTCTGTAACCACTAATGCCAAGACTGCAGTTTTTATTTTTCAATGCGGACACTGAGGTACCTTTGGCATACTGCAGGAAGATGCGTCTTCCTACAGTATGAAGACAGATGTTTGACATCTGTCTGAGGACATTTCCCCTGCAGCAGCTCACTTCTGGCTGTGAGATATTTCAGATTTCTTAAATATAGCATCCATTAAAGCCATGTAAATATCCCAGCCTGCTGACCAAGTCTTTCCCTTTATGACCACAGAGTTCCCATCTTCTGGCACCGTTTTGTGCCACAAACAACGTAGTTCTGAGGGACAAATGGGCCCAAACCAGTACTAACTAGCAAGATGTAGCTAATAAATAAAGTGTATATATCATATACACTTTACTTTATATATATATATATATATATATATATATATATATATATATATCATGTATATTTTTTCAGAATTTACCTCAACAAACTAACGCTGCAGCAGGAAACATCATCATAAGCATCATCCTTCGGAGACATTATGACAAAAAGTAAATGATAAAGTTAAAGACCTCCATCACCAGTACCGGTCCGAGCCGTTTTGCTCTTTTCCCTCTGACAAACATGTAAACACCAGATTCTTTCCCAGTCCAAAACGGGTCTAACATACAGTATTTACCATCATTAGCATCATTTGCAATTAGCTTACGTCATATAGCCATTTAAAAAGAGAAAATGCAGAGTGGTATTTAAGTGTGAAATATTTTTTTTAATTATTTGAAAGCTGCTAAACGCTAAAGTTAAGACTAGAGTGATATTTCATATTTTCCCAAACAGCAGGAAGCGATTAATCTGTTATTTGTGTAACAACTATAAAGATAATAGAGATTGTTTTTCTGTGTTCAATTGGATTTAGTTTATATCATTTTAAATTTATACATATTTTTAAAAACATGTGGGTTTGTGGACCTTAGCAGCCGCTCAACTCACATGTACCTTGGGCCGGCTGTGTGTATTACCATTACCTGCAGTATAAACAACCATTACACTGATGAGCTCAGGTTCTGTTTCATGTCTTTGAGCCATTTCGTATCTGCGTGACTGAGATGCTGTTCATCTACAGATTTCCATAATGCCTAATAAATTAGGGTCATCTTCACCGCTTTTAATAGACCAAGCTAAAGAGATTGAAAAATGATTCTGGGACATTACCTTTGTATGCATCACCTATAATTTCCTACGATATGCAGAGTGATTTAAAATGGTTGCTCTGCTGCAGACCTTATGCAAAAGGTCGAGGCATCGCTGCGCCTCTGCGGCTCGTTAGAAATTATTAAGAAGTTGAGAGCATTCAGAGTGGAAATGTATGTTGATGATGAATGTCGCCAGAAAGAACAGATGAAATAAAAGCTAATGATGTCATTCATCTGTCCTGCCAAAGTAATACAACTCCTATATTTTGTCCTGATGGGTAATGGAGTTTTCTGTTGAATTGCCTGAATCATATTTCCAAATGGCCTGCTAATGCCCCAATAAGGATCACTTTCTACCATGGTCAACATTTTCCATTTGTAGGATGACATTCAGGAAAGGATGTCGTCGGGATTCTGGGTAGAAAAAAGTGTCGGTGTTTTGTATTAATGTTGCTACATTGTTTCATCAGGTGTGCGATGAGGAATGGTGGCCATGCGTTAATTCTGACCTTTATGAGATCAAACATCTGTATTTGTACCTCAGACTGAGGAAAAGCCATCCGTACGATGTGGAATGATGCATTCGGAGGCTTTCTGCTCGCCGCATTTGCTCAGTTTTACAAACTGCCAAACTAAGTGGCTATAATATCCTCAACCACTTCAGCTGTTTTCAAAAAGTGCAAGTTATCCAATTGGTTTTTTGATGAATGGCCATTTAAACAGCATCACAAGAGAATAAAACTCATTAACTTCACTTGTCATACATGCAAGGCTTGCAGTAACACACACACACACACACACACTGATTCTGTGGTTGCATACCTGCCGATACAAATCCCAGTGAGTTTTTCTCTCCATCCTTATTACCCAACTGGGCTATGACACAAACCAGATAGCGTTCTCCGAGCTGTCACCAATACAAGAAAAAAAAAAAAAGACTCAAGCCAAAAATCGATCAGCTATAAAAAGCCTGCTAGATTTGACATTGTGTTTGCTTCCCTATCACCTGCTCACCAGTACAGTAACGACCCTCAAATGGCCGCTGCCCAACAGGCAGGCATGATGTGGTAAGATACGGAGCCGCGGTGACAGTCTGTGGACATGAAGCAGCTTGCGAGTGGAGACACTGTTACCGTGTGATCTTACAACCGAGCAGGGAGCACCGATGATGCAGAAGAGGGAAAAACTGCCTCAGACCTTTAAATAAAGAAGGACAAACTAAAGATGGCAGGTTTCTGATGCAGCGTGGATCTACAACAGTTTTCATTATTCAGTTTATTAGATTGTTTGGCTGTTAACCATCAGTCAGCTGTGGTCTAGATGAAGTCATGGCTTTCATACTGAGGACCAGTGACTGGATCAACCTACTTCCCATCTTTACATTGCAAAAAAACAAAATCTAAATGTCTGTGTCTTATTTTTGGTGCAAATATCTTAAGTGAACTAAGACAAAAGCATTTTATAAATATATTTTCTACAAGACCTATAAGCTTATTTTAAGTTGATAATTCCTTAATTTAAAAAAAAGTGCTAGTTCCACTGGCAGATGATGGAAAAAAAAATATTTCAAACGAAATAGTCAGTGGAACCAGAATTTACTTAAAGCTCTTATATTTTGCTAAAAGTTTATTTTTAAGTTAGTTTTGTCTTATTTGAAGCACGCAAGGAAACTAAATGCTTTTAGTTAAGATTTTGAGTTTTTGCAGCATAATTGACAGCTTCCTCCATCTTTGGCGACTTGAACTCCATTTTTACAAAGCCAAGTTTTTATTCTGGACTTTTTAAGTAGGAAACGATCTGCACCTGAATCGAGCCTCATCAAGTCCGAGACTCTAAAGCTCTTTACATCTAGTCGTTCACACACTGATGGTGGTAAGCTGCACCGCAGCCACAGCTAGTTTCATTATTATTATGGCTTTGTAAAGGTGTTATAATTATCACTGTGGTGTTTTCAACAAGTATGTTGGTGACACCAAGTTAAACCACAAATTAATGAAGACCCTGGAGATCAGCTGCAGCTTGTTTCACTGTCCTCATGAACATGTGCTGAAAACTGAAATGGCACATTTACAAAGTGCATAAAGCCCATTAAACATTTACACAAAATAAGCACTTAGTTATCAGTATAAACTGTCAAATAAAGCAACTTACTGCATTCCTGCCTGATAGTTCATGGTTGATCACATTTCCATACCGCCTCTCTGCCAAACTTTGTTTTCTAGCATAAACCGGAACCAGAATTTACCGAAAACTTGCATAAAGAATGAACTGTTCATGTGCTTAACTTTTAATCATCTTCAATACATTTTTAGATTTTAAAGCCATGCATTTAATTTAGAGAAATCTCTTAAAGGAAACACTTTAACCTTTTCAATTTTCTCTAATATGACCTTTTTCATCCTTCATCACCTTCCCTTTGAGAGACTCACTGTTAGACATGAAGTATAAATTATCATTAAGCTATATTAATGGTAGTTTGCAAACTACCTGTCCTATTGCACTCACAGCTGTAATTTCATTTACAGACAGGAGCAGCTCTCATCAGGGTGTTTGCAGATTTTTTTATTTTATTTTTTTTAAAAGTACCTACTGGTGCTGGATTTCTCACCCATCAACAAAGAGTTGCAGCTTTGATGTGCATTCTTGAGGAGCTCCACATAATCCTGGCCGCAGAAATCCAATTACAGCCTTTTCTACAGAGGTTGGTTACATTCTCCGCTGGAATAACTCAAATCAATATGCAGCTTTACTGCCCAGCCAGTGAGGGACCGTTTGCTGCAAAGCAACAGAACCCAGGAACAGCAGCTCACTCTTCAGCAGTCAAATCCTGCTGCTCCAACTTAAAGAGCATTTAACAGCAACACAGGCTGCAATATCAACAGTTTCTACCTGTAGTCAATGCCTGTTTTTCTAAATTTGCGTGTTTATTAATGTAAGAACTAATGGGCTTGGTAAAACTGCTGATGTTGTAGCTGCCAGTCTGCATCGGCTCAACTCTTCCAGGTGGAACAAGACGACCTAATTCTTAAAGAGGACAACGTTGAAATTACCAGGTCATGACTTGTTACTGTCAATGTCTTACTCGTGTCTTTGTCCTTGTCATTACACACTGAGTCGCTGCAGAACGTGAACAGAATAGGGTTTGTTTTGGCATTAAGCCCTCGAGCAGCCGTCTCCAACCTAAACAAATACATTCAACTCTCCATGATGGAAGAATAAACGTGAAACCAAGATTAAATTCTCTCTTTTTTACACCTTTTCATTGTATGAAACAACGACAAATAAAAAAAAACAAAGACTTTAATCCAGGGATGTCAAACGTACGGCCCGCGGGCCGGAACCGGCCCGCCGAACGATTTAGTCCGGCCCGGGGGCTAAATGCATTATCATTATTCATGAAAAAACATATACTTCGTTTAATTGAAAATCTGCAGTTCCTATACTGTCCACGAGGGACGCTGTGTTTTATTCAGCGCACCCAACATGATGCAACACTGCAG